>NC_056739.1:719918399-719990899 GCF_019279795.1 Protopterus annectens
TTCCACCAGAGAAATTAGGACAAGACTTACAGTTTCAGAGCAGTCCTTGGTCAATTGTGATTGTTCTTAACACATACTTGTCTTGCTTTGGCTCATTAGCAGCAGCACAAAGAACTGCCTGCTCACACCCTTGTTCTCCCCTCCCCTTCCCTGTTTATTACCTTAAGACAATCCCAGAGTTAATAAATATTACCTGTGGCAGGCACCATTTGTAAAACTGCAATCCACTCTGCTACAGGCCCCATGAAGGCTCAGTGTCTCTCCAGTAAGTGTTTTACAACTGTAAATGCCTATTTATGTTGAATTGTATTAGACATTTTACAACTGTATATGTTTATGTTGAATTGTGTTAGACATCTAATATGTTTTATACTTTCTTTTTGATGTTACTATGGCATGCACCAAGTTGTTACTAGTATAATAGTATGTATGGTCTATTTGCATAGCTGCACCTTGTTCACTAATGTTATTCATGTAATAGTGTTGTGTGTAGACAGCTCATACTAGTGTATAAATTATTTCTATAAGTTTGTGCTGTTACTGGTGGATAGAATCACATTAGAGAACCACGACAGATTGCTGCTCGCTATATTTTTATCTGTGGCTGCATAACTGTCTGGTTTTTGTTTTCTAATGTTCTTCCAGTTGGCTCAGTATCTGCATATACTAAAGTAGTGGTTCAGGACATTGCATGTAGTAGCTATTTGCTCAGTGTGTTTTTTATAATCTTTATAATATATATTCACCATCTCAAAAGTGCTTACTCCTCTCTGTACTCTTCTTTTCTAGACCTAACACCACTCTTAAGTATTCAACTGCGGTACCACCTTTAACATTCCTATAAGCAAAGTGCAGTCAGAGTCTGAACTGCCTGCAAACAGCTACAATTAACTTTGAGTATGTGTCTAACTGTTTGAGCTAATCTTCATTTTCCCCTGGTGAGCACTGTGCTTTGGTTGTAAACAGCCCCCCCCCCCCCCCACCACACACATCTTCCGCTTTCTCTTATTCCCTTCTGTTAGCAAATAGTACCCATAACTGATCAATACTGTGTGTTTGTTTATTTAAACTATACCACAGTAGCCTACTGATACAAGGTTGTCCTGGTTTTCCACCTGAGAAATTAGGACAAGACTTACA
The DNA here is from genome assembly GCF_019279795.1 of Protopterus annectens. Taxonomy (NCBI): domain Eukaryota; kingdom Metazoa; phylum Chordata; order Ceratodontiformes; family Protopteridae; genus Protopterus; species Protopterus annectens. The sequence continues at coordinate 719,919,540 of NC_056739.1, forward strand.
GTTTCAGAGCAGTCCTTGGTCAATTGTGATTGTTCTTAACACATACTTGTCTTGCTTTGGCTCATTAGCAGCAGTACAAAGAACTGCCTGCTCACACCCTTGTTCTCCCCTCCCCCTATATTTTTATCTGTGGCTGCATAAATTGGCTCAGTATCTGCATATACTAAAGTAGTGGTTCAGGACATTGCATGTGGTAGCTATTTGCTCAGTGTGTTTTTTATAATCTTTATAATATATATTTACCATCTCAAAAGTGCTTACTCCTCTCTGTACTCTTCTTTTCTAGACCTAACACCACTCTTAAGTATTCAACTGCGGTACCACCTTTAACATTCCTATAAGAAAAGTGCAGTCCGGGTCTGAACTGTCTGCAAACAGCTACAGTTAACTTTGAGTATGTGTCTAACTGTTTGAGCCAATCTTCATTTTCCCCTGGAGAGCACTGTGCTTTAGCTGTAAGCAGCCCCCCCCCCCCCCAACCACACACATCTTCTGCTTTCTCTTATTCCCTTCTGTTGGCAAATAGTACCCATAACTGATCAATACTGTGTGTTTGTTTAGTTAAACTATACCACAGTAGCCTACTGATACAAGGTTATCCTGGTTTTCCACCTGAGAAATTAGGACAAGACTTACAGTTTCAGAGCAGTCCTTAGTCAATTGTGATTGTTCTTAACACATACTTGACTTGCTTTGGCTCATTAGCAGCAGTACAAAGAACTGCCTGCTCACACCCTTGTTCTCCCCTCCCCTTCCCTGTTTATTACCTTAAGACGATCCCAGAGTTAATAAATATTACCTGTGGCAGGCACCATTTGTAAAACTACAATCCACTCTGCTACAGGCCCCATGAAGGCTCAGTGTCTCTCCAGTAAGTGTTTTACAACTGTAAATGCCTATTTATGTTGAATTGTATTAGACATTTTACAACTGTATATGTTTATGTTGAATTGTGTTAGACATCTAATATGTTTTATGCTTTATTTTTGATGTTACTATGGCATGCACCAAGTTGTTACTATTATCATAGTATGTATGGTCTATTTGCATAGCTGCACCTTGTTCACTAATGTTATTCATGTAATAGTGTTGTGTGTAGACACCTCATACTAGTGTCTAAATTATTTCTATAAGTTTGTGCTGTGACTGGTGGATAGAATCACATTAGAGAACCACGACAGATTTCTGCTCGCTATATTTTTATCTGTGGCTGCATAACTGTCTGGTTTTTGTTTTCTAATATTCTTCCAGTTGGCTCAGTATCTGCATATACTAAAGTAGTGGTGCAGGACATTGCATGTGGTAGCTATTTTCTCAGTGTGTTTTTTATAATCTTTATAATATATATTTACCATCTCAAAAGTGCTTACTCCTCTCTGTACTCTTCTTTTCTAGACCTAACACCACTCTTAAGTATTCAACTGCGGTACCACCTTTAACATTCCTATAAGAAAAGTGCAGTCTGGGTCTGAACTGCCTGCAAACAGCTACAGTTAACTTTGAGTATGTGTCTAACTGTTTGAGCCAATCTTCATTTTCCCCTGGAGAGCACTGTGCTTTGGCTGTAAGCAGCCCCCCCCCAATCACACACATCTTCCGCTTTCTCTTATTCCCTTCTGTTAGCAAATAGTACCCATAACTGATCAATACTGTGTGTCTGCTTATTTAAACTATACCACAGTAGCCTACTCATACAAGGTTATCCTGGTTTTCCACCTGAGAAATTAGGACAAGACTTACAGTTTCAGAGCAGTCCTTGGTCAATTGTGATTGTTCATAACACATACTTGTCTTGCTTTGGCTCATTAGCAGCAGTACAAAGAACTGCCTGCTCACACCCTTGTTCTCCTCTCCCCTTCCCTGTTTATTACCTTAAGACAATCCCAGAGTTAATAAATATTACCTGTGGCAGGCACCATTTCTAAAACTACAATCCACTCTGCTACAGGCCCCATGAAGGCTCAGTGTCTCTCCAGTAAGTGTTTTACAACTGTAAATGCCTATTTATGTTGAATTGTATTAGACATTTTACAACTGTATATGTTTATGTTGAATTGTGTTAGACATCTAATATGTTTTATGCTTTATTTTTTATGTTACTATGGCATGCACCAAGTTGTTACTAGTATAATAGTATGTGTGGTCTATTTGCATAGCTGCACCTTGTTCACTAATATTATTCACGTAATAGTGTTGTGTGTAGACAGCTCATACTAGTGTCTAAATTATTTCTATAAGTTTGTGCTGTTACTGGTGGATAGAAACACATTAGAGAACAATGATAGATTGCTGCTCGCTATATTTCTATCTGTGGCTGCATAACTGTCTGTTTTTTGTTTTCTAATGTTCTTCCAGTTGGCTCAGTATCTGCATATACTAAAGTAGTGGTTCAGGACATTGCATGTGGTAGCTATTTGCTCAGTGTGTTTTTTATAATCTTTATAATATATATTTACCATCTCAAAAGTGCTTACTCCTCTCTGTACTCTTCTTTTCTAGAACTAACACCACTCTTAAGTATTCAACTGCGGTAGCACCTTTAACATTCCTATAAGAAAAGTGCAGCCCGGGTCTGAACTGTCTGCAAACAGCTACAGTTAACTTTGAGTATGTGTCTAACTGTTTGAGCCAATCTTCATTTTCCCCTGGAGAGCACTGTGCTTTGGCTGTAAGCAGCCCCCCCCCCACCACACACATCTTCCGCTTTCTCTTATTCCCTTCTGTTAGCAAATAGTACCCATAACTGATCAATACTGTGTGTTTGTTTATTTAAACTATACCACAGTAGCCTACTGATACAAGGTTATCCTGGTTTTCCACCTGAGAAATTAGGACAAGACTTACAGTTTCAGAGCAGTCCTTGGTCAATTGTGATTGTTCTTAACACATACTTGTCTTGCTTTGGCTTATTAGCAGCAGTACAAAGAACTGCCTGCTCACACCCTTGTTCTCCCCTCCCCTTCCCTGTTTATTACCTTAAGACAATCCCAGAGTTAATAAATATTACCTGTGGCAGGCACCATTTGTAAAACTACAATCCACTGTGCTACAGGCCCCATGAAGGCTCAGTGTCTCTCCAGTAAGTGTTTTACAACTGTAAATGCCTATTTATGTTGAATTGTATTAGACATTTTACAACTGTATATGTTTATGTTGAATTGTGTTAGACATCTAATATGTTTTATGCTTTATTTTTGTTACTATGGCATGCACCAAGTTGTTACTAGTATAATAGTATGTATGGTCTATTTGCATAGCTGCACCTTGTTCGCTAATGTTATTCATGTAATAGTGTTGTGTGTAGACAACTCATACTAGTGTCTAAATTATTTCTATAAGTTTGTGCTGTTACTGGTGGATAGAATCACATTAGAGAACCACGACAGATTGCTGCTCGCTATATTTTTATCTGTGGCTGCATAACTGTCTGTTTTTTGTTTTCTAATGTTCTTCCAGTTGGCTCAGTATCTGCATATACTAAAGTAGTGGTTCAGGACATTGCATGTGGTAGCTATTTGCTCAGTGTGTTTTTTATAATCTTTATAATATATATTTACCATCTCAAAAGTGCTTACTCCTCTCTGTGCTCTTCTTTTCTAGACCTAACACCACTCTTAAGTATTCAACTGCGGTACCACCTTTAACATTCCTATAAGAAAAGTGCATTCCGGGTCTGAACTGTCTGCAAACAGCTACAGTTAACTTTGAGTATGTGTCCAACTGTTTCAGCCAATCTTCATTTTCCCCTGGAGAGCACTGTGCTTTGGCTGTAAGCAGCCCCCCCCCCCCACCACACACATCTTCCGCTTTCTCTTATTCCCTTCTGTTAGCAAATAGTACCCATAACTGATCAATACTGTGTGTTTGTTTATTTAAACTATACCACAGTAGCCTACTGATACAAGGTTATCCTGGTTTTCCACCTGAGAAATTAGGACAAGACTTACAGTTTCAGAGCAGTCCTTGGTCAATTGTGATTGTTCTTAACACATACTTGTCTTGCTTTGGCTTATTAGCAGCAGTACAAAGAACTGCCTGCTCACACCCTTGTTCTCCCCTCCCCTTCCCTGTTTATTACCTTAAGACAATCCCAGAGTTAATAAATATTACCAGTGGCAGGCACCATTTGTAAAACTACATTCCACTGTGCTACAGGCCCCATGAAGGCTCAGTGTCTCTCCAGTAAGTGTTTTACAACTGTAAATGCCTATTTATGTTGAATTGTATTAGACATTTTACAACTGTATATGTTTATGTTGAATTGTGTTAGACATCTAATATGTTTTATGCTTTATTTTTGTTACTATGGCATGCACCAAGTTGTTACTAGTATAATAGTATGTATGGTCTATTTGCATAGCTGCACCTTGTTCGCTAATGTTATTCATGTAATAGTGTTGTGTGTAGACAACTCATACTAGTGTCTAAATTATTTCTATAAGTATGTGCTGTTACTGGTGGATAGAATCACATTAGAGAACCACGACAGATTGCTGATCGCTATATTTTTATCTGTGGCTGCATAACTGTCTGGTTTATACCCATTTAGCCACACCTACATCCTCCACACCTACCTAACTTCACCCCTTTCTCTTCCTATCCCCTCCTCCATTCATATCATACCCACATCACCATTCCCCCACCTCCTTACTCATCTCCTACATTTCTTATTAAAACCCCAACATGTCCATAAAATACACATCCCTTTCAATTCAACTACTACTCCTTCTGAACCTTACCTTCATCTACCATCTCACCCATCCTTATCTTTTCAACCACACTCTACTCCTACACACAACCTAGCCTCTCCATACATCACACACCTATTATACCAGCTCCATCTCTCCTGAACTTTATCCCACTAACCACATCCTATGGTTACATTACAAGCCAATCCTTCTCATAAAACCTCTACACACATTTACCACCATATATTTTTCACTAATCTATCAACCCACACTTCTCAACCAAAACAATTCAAATACCTCTACTACTTAACACAACTCCTAACTTCCATACTATTATCTGGTGATATACACCCCAACCCAGGCCCAGACCACACCTCCTCAATATCTAAATCCATCCTATTTGCATCTCTTAATGCACAAAGCGTAGCTAACAAAATTCAAATCTACATGCCTGGCTATTTCACAACAAACCAGACATCCTAGCCATCTCTGAAACCTGGCTAAAACCACATATAAAAGACTCAGAGATAGTTCCACCTAACTACTCTATCATCAGATCAGACAGAACCCATAAAAAGGGTGGTGGAGTAGCTCTACTCTACTCATCCTCCCTATGCATAACACCCTACGATAAAGCCATTCCCCAGTTCCACAATGCAGAAATAATACTGACTCATCTCCAGCTAAACAAACACAAATATATATACATTGCCTCTCTTTACATTCCCCCAGGAGACAATATTCCAATACTCGAAGAAATCCTCTCCTGGCTTTCAGCTAACATCAATAATGAAACTATAATCATGGGAGATACCAATATTAACTGGTCCTCCATTCAATCCCCCTCTCACCCCTTAACATCAACCTATACAACTACTCTCAACTCATCAACTCCTCAACTAGACCATGCAAAGACTTTACCAGTGGCAACATCCTAGACTGGATTCTTGTCTCACCCTCACTACTACCCAGATAGTGGTACCATACCTGACTCCCTCAGCGACCACCTTCCTATCTTCACTAGACGTCTTCCTTGTCCCTTACAAGTCACTCATAATTATATTACTACCCGATGTCATAGAAACTTTAACCCAGAGGCTTTCTCTGACACCCTAAAATCAATTAACTGGTACCCCTTAAAAACTATACCCCTTGAAAATGCTATCACTTACTTTAATACTACCTTCCTAAACCTTCTAGATACTCATGCTCCATTAAAAACCAAGAGAATAAAAAGGCAATCCACCCCCTGGTTAAGTATAAACACCCTAACCACCATGCGACTTAGAGACAAAGCCTGGACACAATATCAAAAGAACAAATCTACATCTTCCCTCAATGAATATAAAACTCTTCGTAATTCAGTCAAAAAACTTATCTCTGCAGACCGTCGTAACTACTTCACCCGACTTCAAAGCAACCACAAAACCAACCCTCAAAAGTTCTGGAGAGGTATCACTACCCTCTTAAAACCCGGGAACACAGAAAACCCTATCCCTGCCCAAATATAGATGACTCTGATCTGGCTACCCAATTCAATTCTTTCTTCATAGACTCTATTTCTAAACTTACCTCCTCTTTTTTAAATAATAGTCATTCTCCTACCTCCTCTTCCCCTCAGACTTCTCCCCCTCCATCATCTCCCACTTCTCCTCTGCCTTCTCACCCTTCAACTTCTCCCACTTCTCCTCAGGCTTCTCCATCTCCACTTTCTCCCACTTCTCCTCATGCTTCTCCTCCCCAACTTCTCCCACTCATTCTCCACCCCACCATTCTTCATCAAACCTATTCCTACATCCACCATAAAAGACTCCTGCAGAAACTTAAACCATGCACCAATGCCCCTGATAACATTCCCTCATACTTCCTCAGCATAGCTGCTGAAGCCATTGCCCTCCTATCAGTATCCTAATTAACCACTCAATCCAAGAAAGTATTGTTCCTCAAATATGGAAAAGCCTACATCATTCCACTGCATAAAGGTGGAACCAATACTAATATTACCAACTTCCGTCCCATCGCCATCCTTTAGCCCATTTCAAAAGTCCTAGAGAAATGTATCCATCTTCAACTTCTTCCCCATCTCCTAGACAACAATCTACTAACTCCTACACAGCATGGATTCAGACCCCATCATAGTACTATGACTGCCCTCCTTTCCTTCCTTGAAACTGTGAATAAAGCTAGAGATTCCGGCCTCACTGTATCTACCATCCTACTCGATCTCTCTAAAGCCTTCGACACTATCTCTCATAACCTACTTCTTACTAAACTATCTAACCTAAACCTTTCTACCTCTTCCCTCTGTTGGTTTTCTAGCTATCTCTCCAATAGGCAACAAGCCGTTAAATGGAAAAAAGCCACCTCATCCTTCCTCAACACCCCCACAGGTGTCCCACACGGCTCTATTTTGGGCCCCCTCCTCTTCAACATCTTCATTAATGACTTTTTCCGCTCTATCCCCCTTGCAAACATTATTCAATATGCAGATGACTCCACAATCATCTGTGCTGCCTCATCCATCCCAACTCTTTTAAAACTCACTCAAGATGCCTTCTCCACCACAGAACAATGGATGAAAGACAACCATCTTGCTCTCAATGCTGCTAAAGCTAAACTTATGATTTTTACCCCCTCCAAAACTAATAACCTTGATAGAAATTTATTCTCCATCACCAGCCAAAATAACACATCTCTTGAGCTGGTATCTGAAGCCAAACTGTTAGGGGTCCAAATCGATGACAAGCTCAAATTCAACTCCCATCTACTACTAAATATAAAAAAAACCCACCAAAAACTAGGCATGCTCTACCGTCACAATCGGTTCCTCACCTCAACTACCAAAATTACTCTCTCTACCACATTTCTCCTTCCCTCCCTTCTCTATGGTGCCCCTCTTCTAACTAACCTACAATCTTCTCTGAAAACCAAACTGTCCTCTTGTTACAATAAAATAGCTAGATTCGCCACCAGTAACAAATCATCTACCCATCACTGTGAACCTCTCCACAAACTCAACTGGCTAGAGCTTCCCAACTACCTCTCCTACACTCAGCTCACCTATGCACATAAACTCATATTCCAGCCATCCCTCTGTCCCTCTCTCTCTACTACCTTTAGAATGCATCAAACTCAAAGACTCCTAAGATCTAACAATCAAAACCTCATAGAAGTTTATAGACCCCTACACCCTCCAGGACACAACCTCCTGTCCTTCTCCCTAGCACGTCTATGGAACTCCCTCCCCCCCTCAATTCGGACAATTGCTAGCCTCCCATACTTTAAAAAATCACTACATTCCCATCTAACATCCTCATGGGTATGCTCCTGTTCACACCCCTCATAACCTACTCTCTACTCCCAACTCTTTTTCCTCCTTCCTCTGTCTCAATTCCCAGCTAGCAAATTCCTGCTTGCTTCTAGCATACAACTCCTTATTTGTACCTAGTAATTTTTTAGTAAAAAAAAAAAAAAAAAAAAAAAAACTACTATTTCTAACGTTGAACCAGAAATTATAGAATGTTTTTCTTTAGAATCCTCATGTAAACTATGTGTGGAACATAATCTTTGTATAATCTGTATGTAGAACATAATCTCTGTATAATCTTTATGTGGAGCTTTTCTCCCCAGGACTCCATTGAAAACGGGTTCTTTTGGCCCAATGGACTATCCTGGTTAAACAACTGCAAATAAATAAATAAATAAAATAAATAAATAATGTTCTTCCAGTTGGCTCAGTATCTGCATATACTAAAGTAGTGGTTCAGGACATTGCATGTGGTAGCTATTTGCTCAGTGTGTTTTTTATAATCTTTATAATATATATTTACCATCTCAAAAGTGCTTACTCCTCTCTGTACTCTTCTTTTCTAGACCTAACACCACTCTTAAGTATTCAACTGCGGTACCACCTTTAACATTCCTATAAGAAAAGTGCATTCCGGGTCTGAACTGTGTACAAACAGCTACAGTTAACATTGAGTATGTGTCTAACTGTTTCAGCCAATCTTCATTTTCCCCTGGAGAGCACTGTGCTTTGGCTGTAAGCAGCCCCCCCCCCCACCACACACATCTTCCGCTTTCTCTTATTCCCTTCTGTTAGCAAATAGTACCCATAACTGATCAATACTGTGTGTTTGTTTATTTAAACTATACCACAGTAGCCTACTGATACAAGGTTATCCTGGTTTTCCACCTGAGAAATTAGGACAAGACTTACAGTTTCAGAGCAGTCCTTGGTCAATTGTGATTGTTCTTAACACATACTTGTCTTGCTTTGGCTTATTAGTAGCAGTACAAAGAACTGCCTGCTCACACCCTTGTTCTCCCTCCCTTCCCTGTTTATTACCTTAAGACAATCCCAGAGTTAATAAATATTACCAGTGGCAGGCACCATTTGTAAAACTACAATCCACTGTGCTACAGGCCCCATGAAGGCTCAGTGTCTCTCCAGTAAGTGTTTTACAACTGTAAATGCCTATTTATGTTGAATTGTATTAGACATTTTACAACTGTATATGTTTATGTTGAATTGTGTTAGACATCTAATATGTTTTATGCTTTATTTTTGTTACTATGGCATGCACCAAGTTGTTACTAGTATAATAGTATGTATGGTCTATTTGCATAGCTGCACCTTGTTCGCTAATGTTATTCATGTAATAGTGTTGTGTGTAGACAACTCATACTAGTGTCTAAATTATTTCTATAAGTATGTGCTGTTACTGGTGGATAGAATCACATTAGAGAACCACGACAGATTGCTGCTCGCTATATTTTTATCTGTGGCTGCATAACTGTCTGGTTTTTGTTTTCTAATGTTCTTCCAGTTGGCTCAGTATCTGCATATACTAAAGTAGTGCTTCAGGACATTGCATGTGGTAGCTATTTGCTCAGTGTGTTTTTATAATCTTTATAATATATATTTACCATCTCAACAGTGCTTACTCCTCTCTGTACTCTTCTTTTCTAGACCTAACACCTCTCTTAAGTATTCAACTGCGGTACCACCTTTAACATTCCTATAAGAAAAGTGCAGTCTGGGTCTGAACTGTCTGCAAACAGCTACAGTTAACTTTGAGTATGTGTCTAACTGTTTGAGCCAATCTTCATTTTCCCCTGGAGAGCACTGTGCTTTGGCTGTAAGCAGCCCCCACCACACACACATCTCTTCCGCTTTCTCTTATTCCCTTCTGTTAGCAAATAGTACCCATAAATGATCAATACTGTGTGTTTGTTTATTTAAACTATACCACAGTAGCCTACTGATACAAGGTTATCCTGGTTTTCCACCTGAGAAATTAGGACAAGACTTACAGTTTCAGAGCAGTCCTTGGTCAATTGTGATTGTTCTTAACACATACTTGTCTTGCTTTGGCTTATTAGTAGCAGTACAAAGAACTGCCTGCTCACACCCTTGTTCTCCCTCCCCTTCCCTGTTTATTACCTTAAGACAATCCCAGAGTTAATAAATATTACCAGTGGCAGGCACCATTTGTAAAACTACAATCCACTGTGCTACAGGCCCCATGAAGGCTCAGTGTCTCTCCAGTAAGTGTTTTACAACTGTAAATGCCTATTTATGTTGAATTGTATTAGACATTTTACAACTGTATATGTTTATGTGTAATTGTGTTAGACATCTAATATGTTTTATGCTTTATTTTTGTTACTATGGCATGCACCAAGTTGTTACTAGTATAATAGTATGTATGGTCTATTTGCATAGCTGCACCTTGTTCGCTAATGTTATTCATGTAATAGTGTTGTGTGTAGACAACTCATACTAGTGTCTAAATTATTTCTATAAGTATGTGCTGTTACTGGTGGATAGAATCACATTAGAGAACCACGACAGATTGCTGCTCGCTATATTTTTATCTGTGGCTGCATAACTGTCTGGTTTTTGTTTTCTAATGTTCTTCCAGTTGGCTCAGTATCTGCATATACTAAAGTAGTGCTTCAGGACATTGCATGTGGTAGCTATTTGCTCAGTGTGTTTTTATAATCTTTATAATATATATTTACCATCTCAACAGTGCTTACTCCTCTCTGTACTCTTCTTTTCTAGACCTAACACCTCTCTTAAGTATTCAACTGCGGTACCACCTTTAACATTCCTATAAGAAAAGTGCAGTCTGGGTCTGAACTGTCTGCAAACAGCTACAGTTAACTTTGAGTATGTGTCTAACTGTTTGAGCCAATCTTCATTTTCCCCTGGAGAGCACTGTGCTTTGGCTGTAAGCAGCCCCCCCCCCCACCACACACATCTTCCGCTTTCTCTTATTCCCTTCTGTTAGCAAATAGTACCCATAAATGATCAATACTGTGTGTTTGTTTATTTAAACTATACCACAGTAGCCTACTGATACAAGGTTATCCTGGTTTTCCACCTGAGAAATTAGGACAAGACTTACAGTTTCAGAGCAGTCCTTGGTCAATTGTGATTGTTCTTAACACATACTTGTCTTGCTTTGGCTTATTAGTAGCAGTACAAAGAACTGCCTGCTCACACCCTTGTTCTCCCCTCCCCTTCCCTGTTTATTACCTTAAGACAATCCCAGAGTTAATAAATATTACCAGTGGCAGGCACCATTTGTAAAACTACAATCCACTGTGCTACAGGCCCCATGAAGGCTCAGTGTCTCTCCAGTAAGTGTTTTACAACTGTAAATGCCTATTTATGTTGAATTGTATTAGACATTTTACAACTGTATATGTTTATGTTGAATTGTGTTAGACATCTAATATGTTTTATGCTTTATTTTTGTTACTATGGCATGCACCAAGTTGTTACTAGTATAATAGTATGTATGGTCTATTTGCATAGCTGCACCTTGTTCGCTAATGTTATTCATGTAATAGTGTTGTGTGTAGACAACTCATACTAGTGTCTAAATTATTTCTATAAGTATGTGCTGTTACTGGTGGATAGAATCACATTAGAGAACCACGACAGATTGCTGCTCGCTATATTTTTATCTGTGGCTGCATAACTGTCTGGTTTTTGTTTTCTAATGTTCTTCCAGTTGGCTCAGTATCTGCATATACTAAAGTAGTGCTTCAGGACATTGCATGTGGTAGCTATTTGCTCAGTGTGTTTTTATAATCTTTATAATATATATTTACCATCTCAACAGTGCTTACTCCTCTCTGTACTCTTCTTTTCTAGACCTAACACCTCTCTTAAGTATTCAACTGCGGTACCACCTTTAACATTCCTATAAGAAAAGTGCAGTCTGGGTCTGAACTGTCTGCAAACAGCTACAGTTAACTTTGAGTATGTGTCTAACTGTTTGAGCCAATCTTCATTTTCCCTGGAGAGCACTGTGCTTTGGCTGTAAGCAGCCCCCCCCCCACCACACACATCTTCCGCTTTCTCTTATTCCCTTCTGTTAGCAAATAGTACCCATAAATGATCAATACTGTGTGTTTGTTTATTTAAACTATACCACAGTAGCCTACTGATACAAGGTTATCCTGGTTTTCCACCTGAGAAATTAGGACAAGACTTACAGTTTCAGAGCAGTCCTTGGTCAATTGTGATTGTTCTTAACACATACTTGTCTTGCTTTGGCTTATTAGTAGCAGTACAAAGAACTGCCTGCTCACACCCTTGTTCTCCCCTCCCCTTCCCTGTTTATTACCTTAAGACAATCCCAGAGTTAATAAATATTACCAGTGGCAGGCACCATTTGTAAAACTACAATCCACTGTGCTACAGGCCCCATGAAGGCTCAGTGTCTCTCCAGTAAGTGTTTTACAACTGTAAATGCCTATTTATGTTGAATTGTATTAGACATTTTACAACTGTATATGTTTATGTGTAATTGTGTTAGACATCTAATATGTTTTATGCTTTATTTTTGTTACTATGGCATGCACCAAGTTGTTACTAGTATAATAGTATGTATGGTCTATTTGCATAGCTGCACCTTGTTCGCTAATGTTATTCATGTAATAGTGTTGTGTGTAGACAACTCATACTAGTGTCTAAATTATTTCTATAAGTATGTGCTGTTACTGGTGGATAGAATCACATTAGAGAACCACGACAGATTGCTGCTCGCTATATTTTTATCTGTGGCTGCATAACTGTCTGGTTTTTGTTTTCTAATGTTCTTCCAGTTGGCTCAGTATCTGCATATACTAAAGTAGTGCTTCAGGACATTGCATGTGGTAGCTATTTGCTCAGTGTGTTTTTTATAATCTTTATAATATATATTTACCATCTCAACAGTGCTTACTCCTCTCTGTACTCTTCTTTTCTAGACCTAACACCTCTCTTAAGTATTCAACTGCGGTACCACCTTTAACATTCCTATAAGAAAAGTGCAGTCTGGGTCTGAACTGTCTGCAAACAGCTACAGTTAACTTTGAGTATGTGTCTAACTGTTTGAGCCAATCTTCATTTTCCCCTGGAGAGCACTGTGCTTTGGCTGTAAGCAGCCCCCCCCCCCACCACACACATCTTCCGCTTTCTCTTATTCCCTTCTGTTAGCAAATAGTACCCATAAATGATCAATACTGTGTGTTTGTTTATTTAAACTATACCACAGTAGCCTACTGATACAAGGTTATCCTGGTTTTCCACCTGAGAAATTAGGACAAGACTTACAGTTTCAGAGCAGTCCTTGGTCAATTGTGATTGTTCTTAACACATACTTGTCTTGCTTTGGCTTATTAGTAGCAGTACAAAGAACTGCCTGCTCACACCCTTGTTCTCCCTCCCTTCCCTGTTTATTACCTTAAGACAATCCCAGAGTTAATAAATATTACCAGTGGCAGGCACCATTTGTAAAACTACAATCCACTGTGCTACAGGCCCCATGAAGGCTCAGTGTCTCTCCAGTAAGTGTTTTACAACTGTAAATGCCTATTTATGTTGAATTGTATTAGACATTTTACAACTGTATATGTTTATGTTGAATTGTGTTAGACATCTAATATGTTTTATGCTTTATTTTTGTTACTATGGCATGCACCAAGTTGTTACTAGTATAATAGTATGTATGGTCTATTTGCATAGCTGCACCTTGTTCGCTAATGTTATTCATGTAATAGTGTTGTGTGTAGACAACTCATACTAGTGTCTAAATTATTTCTATAAGTATGTGCTGTTACTGGTGGATAGAATCACATTAGAGAACCACGACAGATTGCTGCTCGCTATATTTTTATCTGTGGCTGCATAACTGTCTGGTTTTTGTTTTCTAATGTTCTTCCAGTTGGCTCAGTATCTGCATATACTAAAGTAGTGCTTCAGGACATTGCATGTGGTAGCTATTTGCTCAGTGTGTTTTTATAATCTTTATAATATATATTTACCATCTCAACAGTGCTTACTCCTCTCTGTACTCTTCTTTTCTAGACCTAACACCTCTCTTAAGTATTCAACTGCGGTACCACCTTTAACATTCCTATAAGAAAAGTGCAGTCTGGGTCTGAACTGTCTGCAAACAGCTACAGTTAACTTTGAGTATGTGTCTAACTGTTTGAGCCAATCTTCATTTTCCCCTGGAGAGCACTGTGCTTTGGCTGTAAGCAGCCCCCACCACACACATCTTCCGCTTTCTCTTATTCCCTTCTGTTAGCAAATAGTACCCATAAATGATCAATACTGTGTGTTTGTTTATTTAAACTATACCACAGTAGCCTACTGATACAAGGTTATCCTGGTTTTCCACCTGAGAAATTAGGACAAGACTTACAGTTTCAGAGCAGTCCTTGGTCAATTGTGATTGTTCTTAACACATACTTGTCTTGCTTTGGCTTATTAGTAGCAGTACAAAGAACTGCCTGCTCACACCCTTGTTCTCCCCTCCCCTTCCCTGTTTATTACCTTAAGACAATCCCAGAGTTAATAAATATTACCAGTGGCAGGCACCATTTGTAAAACTACAATCCACTGTGCTACAGGCCCCATGAAGGCTCAGTGTCTCTCCAGTAAGTGTTTTACAACTGTAAATGCCTATTTATGTTGAATTGTATTAGACATTTTACAACTGTATATGTTTATGTGTAATTGTGTTAGACATCTAATATGTTTTATGCTTTATTTTTGTTACTATGGCATGCACCAAGTTGTTACTAGTATAATAGTATGTATGGTCTATTTGCATAGCTGCACCTTGTTCGCTAATGTTATTCATGTAATAGTGTTGTGTGTAGACAACTCATACTAGTGTCTAAATTATTTCTATAAGTATGTGCTGTTACTGGTGGATAGAATCACATTAGAGAACCACGACAGATTGCTGCTCGCTATATTTTTATCTGTGGCTGCATAACTGTCTGGTTTTGTTTTCTAATGTTCTTCCAGTTGGCTCAGTATCTGCATATACTAAAGTAGTGCTTCAGGACATTGCATGTGGTAGCTATTTGCTCAGTGTGTTTTTATAATCTTTATAATATATATTTACCATCTCAACAGTGCTTACTCCTCTCTGTACTCTTCTTTTCTAGACCTAACACCTCTCTTAAGTATTCAACTGCGGTACCACCTTTAACATTCCTATAAGAAAAGTGCAGTCTGGGTCTGAACTGTCTGCAAACAGCTACAGTTAACTTTGAGTATGTGTCTAACTGTTTGAGCCAATCTTCATTTTCCCCTGGAGAGCACTGTGCTTTGGCTGTAAGCAGCCCCCCCCCCACCACACACATCTTCCGCTTTCTCTTATTCCCTTCTGTTAGCAAATAGTACCCATAAATGATCAATACTGTGTGTTTGTTTATTTAAACTATACCACAGTAGCCTACTGATACAAGGTTATCCTGGTTTTCCACCTGAGAAATTAGGACAAGACTTACAGTTTCAGAGCAGTCCTTGGTCACTTGTGATTGTTCTTAACACATACTTGTCTTGCTTTGTGATATGTTCTTGTATGAGGGGCTGGAAACAAACAGGGTCTCTACCCGCTTCGCTCCCCGCCCTGCCCCCTATTCCCTCCCGCCCCCAGTGGTCCCACTTTTATTGCACTCAAACCCCTCCCATCTTTCCAATAGCCAACCACAGCGTTAACCCAACACTTCCTCCTCCATATTCCCTCTACTATCACACCTCCTCAACTGACATGTACAAGCATACCTTTCCTTTGCTCACTGCATGCACTCTCCTTGCATATCTTACATCCTACCAAAGCTCCATCATTCCCCCACTTTACCACTACCACTGTACTACTACTCACACCACCACCCATGTCTCACCCATACTCAGCTCCCCTCCCACCAGCTCAAGAACCATCCCTATGCACCCCTCACATATTCTACCAACTATATTACCCAAACGTAAAGCATCCCTACAACTTAACATAATAACCCTCCCACCATGCCTATTACCCACAGAGAACAATCATAAAATTTCCCTTATAAAGAAACACATTCAAAAACTGAGAAAACTAATAATCTCATGCATATCAAAACTAGCCCTAAGTGGAGACATCCACCCCAACCCTGGCCCTACCATCTACAACCCCAATCCTCATAATCAGACTAGAAATCACAACTTCTCCCATATTAAAGCCAATAGAAAGCCAAGTGAATTCCTTCTACTAAGCCTAAATATTAGAAGTATATCCAACAAAGTCCATGAACTCCATGCCACCATAGACTTATACTCCCCAGATATAGTCGTCCTGACAGAAACCTGGCTAAAACCTCACATTACCAGTGAGCAAATACTCCCTACAGGTTACGGCATACTAAGAGTAGACCGGCTAAACAAAAAAGGAGGTGGTGTAGCTATAATATTTAAACAACATCTAAACATCCAGATCTTAAAATCATCAGCTCCACAAATAGGCAATGAAGAGATAATATATACCAACCTCAAAATTAACCGAAACAAAACCATCAACATAATTGGATGCTACTTCCCACCTGGCTAAAACATCCCTCCACTAGAAAACCTCCTCAGCTGGTCTACCCACCATCTCCCCCAAGAAACTATCATCTTAGGTGATTTCAATATTGACTGGCAATCCTGTTCTGGCAACAATCCAACCCATCATGTACACCTTCATGGCTTCACCCAACTAGTCCAGTCACCAACAAGGATAAATAAAAACTCCAGCAAGCATTCTACCCTGGATTGGATACTAGTCAGTATGAACCCCCAGTCATATATAACAGGCTGCTTATCAGATAGCCTCAGTGATCACTCCCCAACATTCCTACTCAAAAAATACCTGAACCAAGCTAAACCTGTCGTCTATCGTCAAATACGTAAAAAAATAAACTTTAACCCACTCACATTCATCTCATCCCTCAAAGAATGTAACTGGCATGCTCTAAAGTACCTCAGTCTAGATGACGCAGTTGAATCTTTTAATACTACCTTCCTGAACATCCTTAATTACCATGCCCCCATAAGATTTTCCAGAACCAAAGCACAACCCTCCCCATGGCTACAGAAAACCACTAAGTCAGAAATTAAAAACGGGGATAAAGCCTGGGAGCACTGGCACAAAACCAAAACCCCTGCAGCTAGACAGAAATTCCTAGAACTACGCAATAGAGTCAAAAAGCTAATAAAACGGGACAAATTCCAATACTACCAGTCTACCCTAGACTCCTCACAACACAGCCCCAAACAATTCTGGTCCTCCATAAACTCCATCCTCCACCCAGGTAAAGTCAGTACCCCTCCTCCTAACATCCCTCACTCCTCAGAAAATATTGCTACCTCATTCAACACACACTTCACCCAAACCATACTATCACTAGCTAAACAACACAACCCCTCCCTCCAACCCACACCTTCAACTAGTAATCTCCCCACTGCCTTCTCTTTTTCTCCTGTACCTACCTCCAACATAAAAAAACTCTTAACTAAACTTAAACCCACCAAATTAGCAGCAGACAACCTCCCAAGTGAATACCTACAAATCGCAGCTGATGCTCTGGCCTACCCAGTATCCATCTTGATTAACCGATCTCTGTCAGAAAGTTACGTTCCCACATTGTGGAAAGTCTCACATATAATTCCCCTCCACAAAGGCGGACCCTCTGCAGAACTAACCAATTACGGCCCCATAGCTGTTCTCTCTCCACTCTCCAAAATACTAGAGAGATGCATACACTCTCAGGTCTCACACTACCTCCTTACTAACAACCTCCTTTCCAGTACTCAGCATGGTTTCCGACCAAACCATAGCACCACCACTGCCTTACTCTCCTTTACAAACACTATCCTTCAGCATAAAAACAATGGCTATCTCTCCTCTGCTTCTTTCCTAGACCTATCTAAAGCATTTGACATAGTCCCACACAAACAACTTATCTCTGTCCTCAATAACCTATCCTTCTCACAATCAGTCACCAACTGGTTTCAGAGTTACCTGTCTGACCGCCAACAATCCGTTGTATGGCAGAATGACATCTCCCCAACTACCTGTCTCCATAGGGGTTTCCCAAGGATCCATCCTTGGACCCCTACTTTTCTCTGTTTACACCAATAATCTAGCCTCTGCCACCAAACATGGCACACTCATCCAATACGCAGATGACTCTACCATCACCTGCTCAGCCCAGTCCCTACCCAAACTGCAAAAAGTCACACAGGAAGCCTTTTCCTCTGTTGAAACATGGTTATCCAATGCCCAATTAATACTCAACCCAAACAAAACTAAACTACTCATCTTCCAACCCACCAAACATACTCAAAACAACTCTCACTTTAACATCACAGCAAAAGACAACACCACTATATACCCAACTGAACACACCAAATCGCTAGGAGTGGAAATAGACAATAAACTAAAATTTGACATTCACATATCCATGACCATAAAAAAAGTCCACAAAAAACTAGGAGCATTATACAGAAATAAACAATTTCTCACCAAAGCAGCAAAGATTTCAATAGCAAATTCCCACCTTATCTCCACCCAACTTTATGCCTCTCCAGTATATACCAACCTAAGGCAATGTGATCTTAGGAGCATTATACAGAAATAAACAATTTCTCACCAAAGCAGCAAAGATTTCATTAGCAAATTCCCACCTTATCTCCACCCTACTTTATGCCTCTCCAGTATATACCAACCTAAGGCAATGTGATCTAAACAAGCTGGAGACCTGCTACAACAAAATCGCAAAATTCGCCACAGGGGCATCCTACCGTAGTCACCACTGTCTCTCACTTGCTGAACTGGGCTGGCTTGAACTCCCTCACCTCCTTCAGTGGTATCAACTCTCACTCGCCCACAAACTAGTAAACCATCCACTAAATGTCCCATCCCTCCAGAATCTACTCCAACCCTTTCGCACCACCAGACCACTAAGATCCAGCAACAAAAATCACTTGCAGATCACTAAAGCCAGTAACTCTGCTGGTGAAGCACTATTCTCTTGTGCCATAGCCAAATTATGGAACTCACTCCCACCCACAATTACCTCCGTACCATCATGCACCAACTTCAAAACTTTATTAAAAGCGCACCTAAAAACATGCTGGCTATGCCCTTGCAACTCCCACTCTAATATCATCCACCCCATCCAACTACTACCTTTCTTTCACCTCCACTAACTACCTTGATGATAGCAAGCTCAGATGCTCATAAGCCTAGTACTTATTATACAGCAGGAACTTCTAATTGTTACATTTGTTAATGCCTGTTATGTACTTCACAGATAAAGATTCTAGTTGTCTACTGATGTACTATGTTCTTCATCTGTAAATATGTTGTAAGTAATTTCTGTGTTAAATTGTTAATCACTATGTAATCCAATGTAACTACTGTCTGTTTATTTTACTGTGGAGCTTTTCTCCCCGGGCCTCCGCTGAAAATGGACCCATGTCCAGTTGGACACTCCCGGTCAACAAATTTAAATAAATAAATAAATATATATATATATATATATATCTATATATATATATATATATATATATATATATATACATAAGTATATATTTATATAGACATTTATATATATATATATATATATATGTGTGTGTGTGTATATATATATATATATATATATATATATATATATATATATATATATATATATATATATATATATATATATATATATATATATGCATATACATATACATATATATATATATATATATATATATATATATATATATATATATATATATATATATATGGGTCCCCTTCACATGATCAACTTTTCACAAAGTCGAAATTCATATGGCCGACACCATATGATCGACTTTTGAAAAGCCGAACATGGGGAACCTCTATCTCTGTACAGTGTGGAAAGGGAAACTTTCCCTCTTCCACACTGTAGTGTGATCTCAGAGTTGGTATATGTTACAGGGAGTGTGTGGGGCGGAACCCCCCTGCTAACAGCTTTTAGGTAAGTGTTTGTTATGTTTTTGTGTTTACTCTACATGTTCGGCTTTTCAAAAGTCGATCATATGGTCTCGGCCATATGAATTTTTACTTTGTGAAAAGTCGATCATGTAAAGTAGACCTGTATATGTGTCTGTGTGTGTGTATATATATAGACATATATATATATATATATATATATATATAGAACAAAACCTGGTTGAAAACCACTAAGGAGAAAGGAAAACAAAAACTGAGCCCTTTCATTCCTTTTTTATTTTTATTTATTTTTAACAGAACTTCTTCAGAAATATTCTTACAATCTTGTTTTTCAGCATTTTGGTGGCTTTGCATGCATGATTGTGGTACAGTAGGTTCTAGGAATTTTGCTCTTACCCTGATGTTGTTCAGTACTGGATTTGGTATTAATAATTTGCAAGGGGTGTGGGGATGCAGCCCTCCTGCACATTTCTTTTTTGTTTTTTACTCTCTTTATATTTGATCATTGTGTTTTGTTTTCACTCAGTTATCAGTTTGTTCAATGATAAGACAAGTATGTATATATATACATATATATATATATATATATATATATATATATATATATATATATATATATGTATATATGGATTCCTATTATAAGAATGAAAGTTCACTACTTTGAACTTGTAATAGGAAGCCTCACTTCTGCGAACGTTCACTTTAACAAAAGTGAACTTTTGTGTAAGTGCACTTCACCGAAAACACCGCAGCACAGTGGAGGACATAAAAAACAAGCTATGTCCTCCACTATGGTACGATAGTCACGGATCTTAGGGTTAGGGCATGGGTTAGGGTAAGGGGATAGTTAGTAAAGCTATCCCCTTACCCTAACCCATGCCCTAACCCTAAGGTTCGTGACTATCGCACCGTAGTGGAGGACATTGCTATGTCCTTCACTGTGCTGCAGTCGTCATGGACCTTAGGGTTAGGGCACAGGTCTTAGTAAGGGGATAGCCCTATGGGCTATCCCCTTACTATGACCCGTGCCCTAACCCTAAGGTCCGTGAGTACTGCACGGAAGTTCAGTACAATACCCGATCGTTGTACTGAACTTCCCATAAGTGCACTTTCGATTAAGTGCACTTTCGTTGCAGTGAGCATTCCCTGCACTATTTCGAATTACTGAAAATACGATCTAGTGTATGGAACCTGTGTGTGTATAGATATATATATATATATATATATATATATATATATATATATATATATATATATATATATATGCATATGTGTGTGTGTATATATATATATATATATATATATATATATATATATGTGTGTGTATATATAGATATACACACATATCTGTGGATTTACTTCAGTAGATCGACTTACCTAAAGACCGATATAGATAAGGTTGGCTTGGATGATGGGGGGGGACCATTATCGTTGAGACTTGATGAGAAAGAATTAGCCTGGCAGCTTAGACTTAATGCACATGTCCCCCCCAGGACTCAATGATAGTCTATCCATTAAATGTATTCTCAAGCTGAAATCTTTGGCTAGGTAATAGGGGCCCCCCGTTTAATCGTGTATATTGTTCATTATATTATATTATATTGTATTGTACTGTGTGAATGTATGTATGTTTGTATGGATGGAGTGTGATACACACATATATATAATTTTGTGCACATATGTATAAATGTGTGATTATATATTTATTTTTATTATATATATATATATATATATATATATATATATATATATATATATATATATATACATATTTAAATTATTTAATATACATATATATATTTTTTTTTTTTCCTATGTTGTTTTTTTACAAATTTTTCATATCCGATGGTGCTTTGGCAATGTATTTTGTATTTTTTGTATTTTGTGTTTTTTGCATATTATGTTTTTATATATAAATGTATTTAACATTTTATACAAATTTAGGTATTTAGCTTTAAATGTGGGTGGATTGTAGACTCATATTTCATGATGTCATTGATGGTTGCCTATTTAATTGATTTATTCTTTTAACTTGTTTGTCTGAAGACGTTTGCTTAATTAAGTAAACGAAAGCGCTAACTTTACCTCACTTGTGGCTTGGAGTCATTTGTTTTCTTCATTTGGGGATTTGCAGTTCAGTTTGTGTTTGTTTTTGTGCATTGTTCAGTATTCTACAGTTCTGGTATTTCCATCTCGGCATTATGGTCTTCGGTCTTTAGGTAAGTGCATCCATGTATGTATGTATGAATGCAATGTAAAATATTAAAGGAAGCAGAGACAATATTTGTTCAGTTTTTCAGTTAAATCAAATGTAAGGCCTCAGTTGTCACCTTATATAAGCTTGCCTTCTATCAATAAACTGCATAAACTTCATCACTAAACTATTTATGAGTTCTGGCTTTAAAGCTGTTCAACCTAGACGTTTTTCTTATCACAGTTGGCATTGCATTCCATAACTTGCCAGCAGTAAACTGAAAATATTGCTTTCCCACACTGGTGTTATATACTGAATTTTTCATAAGAAAATAATTATTCCTAATGCCAAACATATGATGACACCTTTCTATACCAACAGTGGCCAACACAGCATCACTATTCATACCTTTATAGACTAATATAAGATCACCAAAAAACAGCCTATACCTTTGCATAATGTAGGAACAGCTGTTCATACCAGTCCTTAATTTTTTGTTTATTAATTCGGCTTATCATTTTAGTAAAATGCTTCCTTATTTTCTCCAACTAAATTATCTGAGAACAGTTGTAAATGCATTCAGCATTGCAGTATTGAATACTGGACCTAACAATTGCTTTATATATGAGTACCAGTACATTCCCATCCCAACTTGAGAAACTATGCAGTATGTCTGCATACTTCTTGATAACTTAGTTCAGGTTATCATCATAACCAAGCTGATTATCCACAATTATTCCTAAATTCCTTAACTTTATTGTTGCTCCTTAAGATGACATTACCCACTGCATATTGAAAACAAATATTAAAATAATAAGAAAAAAAGCAAGTCTGCCAACCACAAACTGTTTATTGAATTGAGCGCTTTCGTCAGGCGTTCACCCCAAGACTTCTTCAGAATATAAACAGCTGTAACCAACTTCCGTTTAAATAAGCAACCATTTTTTTTTCTTAGTTTGTGTACGGCTGTTTCATCTAATTCCTTTGTCTTCCATGCATTAAATGTTATATTGTTATACACTAACAGAGTTAGAAAAACAGTACAGTTTATTCTACAAAAACATTAAGATACGGGTCCTTCCCAAAGCTAAAGCCTTTTAGTTTGAAAACAGTTCACAGCAAGTACTTTCAGTATTGCCCTTTGAAGCTGGAATACAGTCTATTTTAGTAGATCTTGCTGTTTCTTCCACTCAGAATGTCAATAGCGCTCTTCTGGATTCTCTTAACAGGAACTATTTCCATCTTCAGCTTCCTTTTGGTGTCTTCTTCTGAGTCTTCCTTCCCTCTACTGTTTCTCTTCCATAACTTCTGCTACTGTCATTAAGTTCCCTTCCCAGAAGGGCACAACAGAGCCATAGCAGGGGTGGGGCAAAAAGGACATCTGGTACAAGATTTTAAGTGGTGTGATCAGCATTGCAGGAGAGGTGCCAGTCGATCTAGTTGCTGCGGTTAGCTGGCTTGTTAAGGACACGTAATCAGCAGACAGCATTTAAGATCTGGTTGTTATGTCCTTGACTAGGAAGTCTGAAAGCACTATGATTTACAATAATGCTAGTAGGCTCCAACTCAATGATTAATCTGCATCTCTTACACAGTGCTGATCTGTGGCTGTGTTGTACTGACAATGTGTTTGTGTCTGCATGTGTTTGTGTGCTCACGTATTATGTACATATTTAATATCTCTTTGCTTGGACAGCTGAAACCTTTTCTTTTTAATGCACATCTCTGGAGAAGAAAGGTGGTGAACTGCCATTTTGCAGCCTTGTGTCATTGCTGGGTATGCCAATTGAGGAATTAAGTACGTACTGTAGACAGACATGAAATATAACACTATTTACAATACTTAATCATTTGTTCACTTTATCTGGCAAGATCTGCCACATTATGCTAAAATGTGTGTGTGTGTGTGTGTGTGTGTGTGTGTGTGTGTGTGTGTGTGTCTGTGTGTGTGTGTGTCTGTGTGTGTGTGTGTCTGTGTGTGTGTGTGTGTCTGTGTGTGTGTGTGTCTGTGTGTGTGTGTGTGTGTGTGTGTGTGTGTGTGTGTGTGTGTGTGTGTGTGCGCGCATGTTATCTGGACTGACTGTAATGGCTGCTAGAGAAATACTCTGTTTAATATGTCTGGGCAGTCTACTCCCAGAAGTGAGATAACACTACATTAGGTATACGTCATGCTAACTGGTGGTGTTAGCAGGGTAGTGTAAGTTTAGGTGTCCAGAACTGGTATTTGTTCTACCACTGTTTCTATTTAAGTGGAGTATTGTAAAGAGTAGTGGGTCATCCCTATCATGGAAGGCTAAGCAGGAGATCACCCCTCCGTAGTCTGCATGACACTGTGTAGAAGGACATGGTCTTTAGTCTATCATATTAGTTAAGGATAGTGAGATCTGAATTTTTTTTGGCGAGTAAACATTGAGGTCTCTCAATCTGGTTTAGGTGCTTTGTGAGGTACATAGTGAAGGACACATTATATTCAACAATAGGCTGGATAAGAGATGAGTAAAGTGAGACTAGAACTTTCTAGGACCTTGAAGAGATACTACGAAGGATAAGTTGTGAAAGTAGAAGGATTTTCTAACCATCACATCTCAAAGAGAGTCTATTAATATATGTACCGAAGTCCATGATGATGGTGTCAAATTTAAGTGGAATGTTATCTGCATGGCAAGCTGTAGTGATGCTAGAGTTACCAAAGGAAGTTATGCTACATTTTGTTACTTTGAAGGATAGCCCGTGATTAAAACACCAAACATTTGCTTGGCCAAACCCTTGCTGGAGAGTAAGAGTATCAGAGTAGGTTTTGGTAACCACCCTAGTTTGCAATCAACCAACCTTGTTAGCTGAAGTTCCATGAAATTGTTTATGTCACGGAAATACATACAAAAGAGGAGGGGATCTAAGACGAAACCCTGTGGGGCACAACAAGTGACATTTTTTCAGAGTAAATACCCTGGACCTTAACAGCATGGGTTTTCTCATAGTCTATTATCAACTCACCAAAGTATGTATGGGTTAATATGGAGTTGGGAAGAGTTTATTAATATACCTATGGATCAAAGACCTTGTCAAGGTCCTGATGAGTAGTGCACACTGAATGCCCCTGTATCCATGGTATCTTTCAAAGAATATAACCTGACTGAACAGGCATGATCTGCCTCTTGCAAAGTTGAACTTATGCATATCCAGGGATATAAGTTCAGCTATGTCATTTTTTATTAGTTCAGCTAGAACACATTCCATGCCCTTGCAAACAAGACAAGTCAGACTAATAGACCTCTAATTTTCAGGGTCAGTAGCAGGACCAGATATATGCAAAGGGAAACACAACCGCTATTCTTCACACCTCAGGGACTTAACTAGTTGAGAAACTCGAGGTGAATATTTCATAGCCATATATATAGATATATATATATATATATATATATATATATATATATATATACACACACACACACACACACACACACACACACACACACACACACACACACCTATGATCCTAATGACCACCAGAGCCTTTATAAGCCTAACTGTGCAACTTAACCCAATTGTTCCTATGTGCCATGGGCATTTATTAGGAGGGGATATGTGGAGGGGATATGTTAGTTAGGAAGTTTCTATAGGTTATGTTGGCAGTATGTTAGTTTGGGCATTAATGTCTTCCTGTTTATCAGAGACATGGGGCCAGATCCTAGGTGAATTTCCTATTTCACATCCATTGGTCAAAAAAGGTTTTTGCTAGGTGGGACTTAATGCTTGTCAGCCGACATCTGGGAAAACTGTCAGAAGCCATGGAAGTAATGTTCCTAATTAGTGCCAAATGACCATATTTTAAAGAATGTCATGTTTAAAGATGTTTAAAAAAGGACTTTGCCCAAACTGATCTTAGGAGGGGAGATGTACAAAAGGGTGTTGCTTCTTTTTTAAGCTGTTGGAGATCAGCTTTTGGATACAGTACAGTGATCCTACAACAATGTTCATTGTATTGTTTTTGCTGATGTGTTGAGGTTTTATTGCTCACAGCTGATCAGTGTGCGTGTGTTGTGATGAATACAAATCAATCATCAGCCATGAATCTGCAAAAGAATGCATGGGTGCAAATCAATATTTAGCTTGCTGCTAACAAAAATCGGCAAAATGTATTCCAAAAAAATGTCAAGTTGTCAACAAAGCAATCATTGAGACATACCTTTAGTGACATTCAAATAATGAAATCAGGATGCGGAAACAGATGATTACATAGAACAGAAGGCAAACATGCACACAGAGAGCAAGGCAACAATATGCTTTACTGCACAAAAGAGGGTAATGAGAAGTGCATATCACTAAGGAAAGGAAGTAGAAATGTGATGGCGAGATTTCAAGATGTTTTAGATTATTTATACCCATGCTCATGCTCAGAATTATTCTGTTGTCAGACATTTTTATTCTGCATGTGAATTGTCTCATCTCTCTGATGCATCATTGCTGATATGGCTTGTACTGGAGGTGGGCGTTGCTTATCTTTTGAACTGTTGAGATGAATTTCTGGTTATTCCACACTACAGGAATCACGCAGCCATTATGGTGTTTTGTTGGTGCATTGTGGTTATACTGCTTTGAATTCTATCAGTTTATACTATGTAGAACTGTATCTGAAATGGCAGCCAGTGATTTGCAGCAGAGATGTAGTATGACCTACTAATGGAAAAAAAGCAACACGTTATGCAACAACAAAAGCAAAGGGAGGTAAAGAAGAACTGTCTCCAGAGATAGAGGTAAGAAAAACCATCTCTTACTGGGGGCATTTAATGGAAGAAAATGAAGAAGGACATAGCAGGTTTAGAATGTCCACATCATGCAGTATAGTGTAAGTTAAGCAATTAAGTAACTACAGAAGTGATTACATAAATACATTAGCTCTGTAATTGGAGATGTTTCACTTAATGGTGAGCATCATTCTAGTCGGGGAGGAGGAGGGTAGAATGGCACATAGCATAAGGCATTAATCTTACAGAGAATGGTAAAGAGTATATATTTTCATAATTCAGTACAGGCATTACAACAAGCTTTGTGGGGCACAGATTTGAACCCCCACCTGGAGAATTAGCAAACTGAGCTAATTAGTGGGCCTGGATGCTGGAGCAGCCTGCCAGAGGGAAGGGCATGAGCAAGTAATTCCAACTCACCGACTGTATAAAGAGAGTGGTAGGTATGGTCCGCTGCTTCAACAAGTCTAGTTGGTTCATAAGCCAAAAAACAAGTAATACTTTTCAACTGTGACGCGTACAAATAGTCTACCAAGTTGTGTTTTACACTGTGGCTGGGTTAAGTACGTGAGAGCTATGGGACAGTGATGTAACCTCTGCTGCATAAGCACATCAAAGGAAGGGGAGCAAGCTGTAAGAAAAATCCCATTAGGCACCAAGGATGACCCCCACATTGGGGCTACAGGACTCTGCTCTCAAGGATGGTTGTTCAGGAGACAAAGCGGACCTGAGCACTAAGAAGCCAGGAAAGAATCACAATGCACATCCAATGGTCACAGTGTGAAGTGGACCCAGAAAATCCAGAAGAAAAGACTGATATGATTATTTTGACTGTATACATAAATAATTAGCTTACATATTCAAAGTTTATTATTGGTAATGATTTGTAATCTGAGAAAGGGTTTGCTACGTAAATGCTCACTGGAGACAGTAGTGTCTAAATGCTGAAAGCCTATTAAATGTAGATAGCTGCAGTGGGAGGTAGCATTCATTGTAGTAAAATTTAACATTGTGAAGCAGTGTGGCTGTATGGAACCATGCGTTATTTTTAGTGAGGCAAGATAAAAGCATTAGAGACTATGACTATAAAAAAGCATGAGTACAGGGATTTGGCATCATGCTACCCATGAAGAGGGCTTGCTAACTATCACTCTGACTAATCATAGCCTAATCTGAGACCTTACTATTGGTGAATATATTATAGTAGGGACTGATAGCCAAGTGAGAGAGAATGAAGGGTACAATTGTGCAAGAATTGACCACATGCATACTAGTAGGGATTCAACGTCCCATGCTGTGCTGCAGTGCAGTAAATACAAAGGTACTGCAGAAGATGCATGTAAGTGATCATGGTAAGAACTGAGAATAATTACATGGACATGTATACTAGATATACATAATATGATTTATAGTTATATGGAGGGAAACTGTACACACGTGTACCTAACTACAAAAGGGTAAGTTATGCTGCAGACAGTGAGAATGCTACGGTTGCCAGCACTGGTCATGCATCAGCATAAATTAGCAAATACTGCCACAGCTTCTCAGCAGTATGCATGAGGTGGAGTCTCCCACCAAAGGAAATTCTGTCAACAAGAATGTATTTATTTATTTAACATTTGTTGACCAGGAAAGTCCGACTAGGACAGAGGCTATTTTCAAAGGAAGCCTAGGGAGAAATGCTCCCTGTCTGTACACACTGAATGGGTGAGGCATGTCAAGGGTGCAGAGATGAGAAGTCTGCATTGGGGATTTCATCCTCTACTGATGTGTGTGAGGTAATACTGTGACCATGATCTGGAGACATTCCATTAGCCAGGTGCATCAAGGCTTGGGGCCTCCTGTGATAGGGATGGTGTGTGACTGTAGCATTGTGACTTGGATGGAGTTCACTAGTGATGTGCCCTGTTAACAGAGGTTGAGTTCTTTTGCCACCCACCTTGTGGGCTAGCACACTGTCATATACTGCCTAGTATAGGCAATGACTGTGTATCTCATGATGGTCACTCCTATGCCACCCCAGTCATGTATACTACTGTGACCTCATTCACATTCAGTGGATACAGAAACAGTGTGTTCCATCCTAGGCCTCATCACAGTTTTCCTGGATTCTATGTCTTCATGGAGCAGTGGTAGTGCTGGGTTTCATCCTCACAAATGTTGTGTGACACAACAATCAGCTCCATCATGGACTGGGTTGATACAGACCATGCCTGGATGATAATCTTGTTTTTATCTGCTAACTGATTCCAAGTGGCACCTTCATGTCAGGGGGTCATCTGTGACACACGGTAGCATAAGGCAGTCTTATATACATACAAATATTTCAAGCATGGGCATTAATGCTCTTCTAGCTTGCCAATATACCAAAACACTTGTTCCCATAATAAGTGTCCAGGTTGTTCTTAAAAATATCTAAACTAGCACTTGCTTTAATGTAATTTAGTAGTTAGTTCCATGCATCAGCTACTCTGTCAGAGAACCAATTAGTACACTTCTCATTCCTATAGAATCTTCTACATAGATTGTCTAATGATTCTCTAGTATTTTTTGATAACCCCAAACATTCCTAGAGGTAGTTGCCTCTAAACCCCTATATACTTGAATAAGATTTCCTCTTAGATATCTGTAAGAAACACTGTATAAGTTCAGATATTTTAGTCTTTCATACTAACTTAATTTTCACATCCATGGATGCCCTTGGTATACTTCCTCTGTACTCTTTCCAGTTTACTCATGCTTGTTTTCTTATAGGGTTTCCATATTGTTATTCTATACTCAGGTTTGGGTCTAATGTAACTAATAAACAACAACTTCATCATTTTTGATTTCCTAGACTTTATAAATCTTTTTATATGACCTATAGTTCTATAACTATCATTAACCAATAGGTTGATATGATTAGAAAAACTCATAGCTGAATGTACTCATATACCCAGGTCCTTAAATAAGTCTATAGTTTCAATCACTGTGGGCTATTTTAAATATTCACCTTTCAGTTTATGCCTCCCAAATCTCATGTGGTTAGTTTTTGATGTATTTATCAGCATATGTGCCCAAATGATCAATTTAGTCAAGTTATTTTGCAGGCATGCCTTATCTGTAACATATGTAATCAGTTTTCTCAATTTCAGGTCATCTGCATATAAACTGTAGAACACCTCAGATGAAAAGTCTAGGTCTGAAAGATACAATCAGAAAGTACTAGAGAATCATTAGACAATCTAAACAAGTAAGCACCTAGGACAGAGGCCTGTGGGATACCCTGACTGTAACCAAGGATTTCACTTGCCCACTTGCTGTATGATACTTGCCATGTCCAATTTGTAAGCCATGTAGCTATCCATCTTATCAAGAGTACATCAATACCTAGTTGTACTAATTTATTGGCCAGTGTTTTGTGTATGGCCCTGTCAAATGCTAAAGTTAAATCTATATAAATCACATCACAGCACAATATTTCATTCATAGCTATTATATTGTTATAGACCATCATGTGGTAAAAGATCTGTTTTCAACATATGCATGCTGATATATGGTTTCAAGTCCCAACCTATCCAGTTCTGACAATAACTTATCCAATATTACCTTCTCCATTATTTATTATTATTTTCCATAACATGAAAGAAGACTTAAGGGTCCTACTCCCCTTTCCCTTGAAGCAGGTTTAATAATTGCATGTCTCCAAATCTTGAGGAATCTCCCCATATTTACATGACCTAGTAAATAATAGATATAATAGTACAGTAAGTTCTTGCTGAAGTGTTCTCAAGTCTTTATTACTAATTACATCTCCTCCCTGTGCTTTGTTTGGATCCAGTTTGTGCAGACCTTTTTCAATATAATCTAATTTTATTCCAATATCTGGGGTTAACTCGATGTCACTAGGACAACTTATCACCCCTTTTGTGAAGCCAAACTGTTTTGCATAAGATTTTGTGAATATATCTATAATCTATTGTATCTGAGAATACATTTTAGAATCTGCACATACTTTATCAATTTGTGTGTCTTTACTCCTTCCACATCTTATGTAGCTATAAAAAGATTTCTCATTATGCTCAACATCTTTATAGAAATTTTCTTCAAAATTTTCTTGGTCTCGTCTCACACTATGCTTAATCTGCTTGTCCAGCTTGTTTATTTCATTTTTCAAAGTTGTAGTTTGACTTGTCTTCCATTTCTTATATTTTTGTCTCTCACGTTAATCATATATCTTGTTATTATGGAAATATATCCCCCTGATGTTGTATGACTAGATCCTGATGTTAAACATTTTTTGATTTTTTTGCACTCAAACAATTTCTCTTTCAAAACTTTTTACATTCCATGTGCAGTTTTTCCACTGAACACCTCACTCCAGTCAGTTTTACATAGTGACTGCTTTGTTTCCATATAATCTGTAATTAACCTTCTGTGCATTGGTTTAGATTTCAGTTTGGCAGAATTATCTAGCAACAAATTAACATTTATAACCCCATGATCACTGCATATCAATAGTGGTAAAACTTGACTTGAAGTAACAGTAATTTCTTAAGGAACACAAACAATGTTTAGTATGTTCTGGCTCCTGGAAGGTTTTTTACAATTTGAGTTAATTGTTGTTCCTGAATATACGCTGTGAATAATTTCCCTACTAACATTGTTGAATCAATATTATTCCAGTCAGTTTCTGGTAAATGTAAGTTCCTAGCTAACATTATTCTTGCCTCCTGTGTTTCATGCAAGAAATGTATGAATTCCTCTAGGTCATCTGCACTTGACTTTGATGGTCTATACACTCCAACAATTTTTATATGTTCCAGGGTTGTCTTTATTGTCAAAGTTACACAGTCTATAGTATTGGTGTTATCATCAAACACATAATAATCACAGGTCTCATAATATCTTTAATTCCTATCATAACACCTCCACCTGATTTTTTGTTAGAATGTCTGTTACAGTAAAAACATTTATACCCTGACAGACATGGTTTCCAGTCATTGTTCTTTAACTATGTTTCACAAACAATAACAACATCAATGTTATGGGAACGTATCAACTTTTCCAAGAAAAACATTTGTTATTAATGCTCCTAGCATTAACAACCATCAGAGATGCATCAAATGTTGCTATCTGTGAACTGTTAATTTTTCGACCTGGCAAAAATCCTGCCTAGTGTTTGTCAAATATTGCAAAATATCTGCTGAAAAATTATTTTCCCTGATCTTGACAAATGCACGCCATCCTGTCTGAACACATGCGTGCCCAAAACTAGGCTTGGATGCTCTACACATTTCCATTTCGGTATTTTGCAATTTCGCATAATAACATTCGACTTAAAAGCATTCGCAATTCATTGCATTTGCTAAAATAATAGGGACCCTTCTGACCATACAAGTTCTGCAAGCCAGACAAAAGTTGTAATTCCTTTACATTGCTCGCAGTTGCACTTCTTTTTAACAGTAAAGATCAATAAATCACAAACAAAGGTAGGATTGTTTAGATATTTTTTCCATGTAGGTATTTACCCAAAAAATCATTTCATTCACAGAGACCTGACTATCCTTTCTATAGGTGATTTGTGAAAAATACTTCCTAACACCAGTACAAGCTATACTATCTAAGAGAGCTGTCTGTTCCCTAGTAACAGTCAAAGAATCCTTGCGAGGACATAATTTATATCAACATGAATAAAAATGGATCCGTACTTTCTTACATTAAGGTGTTCCAAGGCTTGTCTCACATCTTCTATTTTTGCTCCTGGTAAGCATAATACTCTTCAATGTTCATTATCATCTCTGCAAATATAAGTATCAGTTCCTCTAATAACTGAATCTCCAATTACAAGAATATCTTTGCTGGTCAGCTCTGAAGAATCTTCAGTTTCTAATACAGTAACATCTGCTCTATCAATTGTTATGAATGATAGATCTTCATCACCGTTAGTCCTATTAATCCCACTGTTTTCATTGTGTATTAAATTCTCATCCAGCTGCTATTGGAAATCCACAGCTTGAGCCATGTAGTTGTCTGTCTTTCTCTTCTTTTTTACATTACAGTATTGTTCTTCAATCCTTCCACATTCAGTTTTGATTTCTTCCTTTTCACTTGTCCCTTGCCTCTTTTTTTCTACATTCTCTGTTGGAAAAATGATGCCTTGTTCTATTGACTGAAGGTTTTCTGACAGAAAAATATCATCATTCCCTGTAACCTGTGTGCTACATAACAAAGCAGTGTCCTTTTTATTACATATTTCTTTCCTTTACAGTCCTTAATCAGTTTCTCTTTCTTCCTTATTTGTTCTGAACTTCTTTCTTTTTTCGTTTTTTGTTTCCTTCTAAACAAACTGGATCCTCAGATTGCTGAATACTTGTTTCCAGAATTCCAAAGTTGTTAGCATCATTGTCTTGTTTCATAGGGGTTGAATGATCTTTAAAGACAATAGATGCATCATTTCCTAAATGTGTCTGTTTGTTCTTTGCCTAACATTATTATCTCACCAGTCTAGTCATTAATATATGAAACAACAGTTCTCCAAGCCATGCCAATTGCACAAGTGCAAGCATCATCAAGTCTAGATTTACTTCTAACAATGATAAGCAAATCATCCAACCTTTGACACGAGGAATACAGATCACCAGTGTTATTAGCTGTTAACTTTAAATATGCATGGCATTTATTACACTGTGCAAGATATTTGTGCATTAGCAAATTTAGTTGTATACTAATTTAAGAAATCCATATTCAGCTTTAAATGAATAAAATATTGTAAAAGAAAAGAATAATCAAAAACAGTAACCACAGAATTCAACGAGAACTTAAATCAACTTCTATGACAAAAGAATCGCACCAGCAATATACAACTAAATAAGAAATTAAGTACAATAAAGTTCTTCTGACCAGGGTCTATATTATATAAGAGAACGCACTGAATTGTGAACACTATATAATCGACCCACAATCCCTGAAAACCCAAAATGTTGAACACATGGATCAGCAATTTTTTTCCCAGGGAAAAAATCGCTGATCTGTAAAAAAAAAAAAAAAAAATCAAAACACAAAATAAATTGGGGGGCTTTGCCCCCCATCCCCCTACATAAATATACCAACTCCAAGATCGCACCACAGTGAAGGAAATGGCAAAGTCCTGAAAACGGCCCAGTGATTTTTTTTTCTTAGGAAAAAATCGCTGTGCCATGCTTTCGGTATTTTGCCATTTCGCATAATAACATTCGACTTAAAAGCATTCGCAATTCATTGCATTTGCTAAAATAATAGGGACCCTTCTGACCATACAAGTTCTGCAAGCCAGACAAAAGTTGTAATTCCTTTACATTGCTCGCAGTTGCACTTCTTTTTAACAGTAAAGATCAATAAATCACAAACCAAGGTAGGATTGTTTAGATATGCTCAGGATTTTCCTCTCTGCAGTCTGTGTGAATTGATAGCTGTCTAGGCTCCTTGGGGTGACTAGAACGTGCCTGTCTAAAACCTATCCCCTTCTAACGACCAACAGTGATGTTAAAGGTAAAACAACAAAATGTGTATCAAAGTAAATCTTACAATATAAATTCAAATAAAACTCCTCTTACCAGTCAACTCTACAGTAAATCACAAACCAAGGAAGGATTGTTTAGATATGCTCTGGATTTGAGAGATTAGGTTGTGATGTTTATACCCACATTAGATGCAGTGCACTCATGTGTTGCCACATCTATAAGGGAAGAATCTCTGATGCTTGCAGTTACAGTGGATCTCCCAATCTGGGATGATAAGAAATCAGATTGTATGGCTTCAGGTGCATCCATGGGCAAGCCAAACATTTACCCTGTTTTGTGGCTGGAAGATCAGCCAAAATCAAAACAGACAATGCCACAGTGTGATCTAACTGTGATTCACATACCTGTATCTTGTCACCGTCATCAACCCCTGCATTGCTGCCATTATCTGCTGATTGTCTGACCCCAGCATCTGCAGTATCATCAGAGAAGTGGTTTGCCCTATGAATACACAACAGTAGACACATAAAAGTAAGAATGAGTACCTATGGTACCACTGTATCCCTGTGGCATTCAAGTTTTAGTACAGTTAAATAATTTTTGCAGTTTTATTTCCAATACTCCATTGTGTTTTTTTATGTTTTGAGTCGGATTTTGATACATATCATTTTTTTCTTCTTTTGTTTGAGTTCATGTACTGTGTAGTACCAACCTACTTCCACTGCTGTCCAAATGTGGTGGGATACCTGATATTCATATAATAAAACATAGTCAATGTATGGTGTGTCCAGTCTACTCTCCATTTATGTGGTGGTGCTACTCAGCAGTTGGCAAAAACAATTACTTACAGTGCATCATGACATGCATACAGGTTGTTCCAGCTTTGTAGAAACACCAAAAAGTCTTCCAGATTCATTAGCCTGCTGAGTTCTCCTTGCCCTTCTGGCTGAATTCTTAGCCTCACAGCAAGAGGTTCTCTGGTTCAATTCTTGGCTGGGGTGCATTCTGTGCAGAGTCTGTATGTCCTCCCTGCGCTCATGTGGGTTTCCTTCAGGTGTTCTGCTTTCCTCCCACATCACAAAGACATGCATCTGGAGAATTTCTCGTGGGCCTATGCTGAAAATTGGCTTTGTTCCATGTCGGACTTTCCTAGTAAACAAATGTTAACTAAAAATAAAAATAAATAAATGTGCATTTGTTGTGGCATGTTGTAGCATGTCAGTGATGCACTCATGTTATTGCTGTACTCAGCAGTTGTCCTTGGCAATTCTATCAACCCATAGCATGGATGTCATGGACTAGTGTTTGTCACTCTTGGACCTTTAAATTCTTGTTAGCACTCCATCTCCCCCAAATATACTGCCCCTGGGTCCTAATTGCTTGTAGTAGGATGTCATTTTTAGCACTGCTAAAATTGTCCAATATCTGCAATCTCCCTTGGTCACTAGACATACAGACAGCAATTAACCCAAGAGAAATGGCTACAGGTACAACCCAACACTCAACTAATGGGTGATTTCAACTACCCTACCATTAACTGGGAAAACTACTCATGTACCAACTCTTTTACTCAACGTTTTCTGGAAATCATCAATTCCAACACCTTGGATCAACTTATCCACGCCCCCACCAGGGGCAGAAATATCTTAGACCTGGTCATCACCAACATGGGTTCCACACCAGAGGTCAGCTCCTCGTTGGTCAGATCTGACCACAAGCTAATCACCCTAGACATCCACATCCCACTTC
This sequence comes from Protopterus annectens, assembly GCF_019279795.1. NCBI lineage: Eukaryota > Metazoa > Chordata > Ceratodontiformes > Protopteridae > Protopterus > Protopterus annectens. The sequence continues at coordinate 719,955,699 of NC_056739.1, forward strand.
CACCCCCCATTAGGAAAATAACTGTAAAAAAATTCTCCAAAGCCAACTTCACGCTTCTTAAGACAGAAGTGGCAAACTTCATGACACCTATGCAGATGGGCAATAGAGGTACGACTGCTGAATCCTACACAAATGCACTTTATAAACACTTACACGAGAGCAAGGATCGTGCTATCCCTAACAGAACCAAGATGCTATCCTCCAAAAAAAGGAAGCCAATCTGGTGGTCTTCTGCCATAAACAAACATAAGAAAGAAACTGTTGCAAAAAAGAGTAAAATACCATGATTGGAGGAACTCCATGGTCAGCCTCAGTAAGAAGCTGAGATCCCTCATAAAATCCTCCAAAGCTAGTTATGAAAACAAAATTGCCACTGATTCTAAAGACAACCACAAAGCATTCTATAGTTATGTCAAGAATCTCAATAGCAACACTCAGATCTGCTCTGAGTTACAGCACAATGACACTAAATATACAGAACCAACTGATATTGCCAACATCCTGGCAGATAGGTTCAGTGCTAACTTTACCCTCCTCTTACCCCCTAAAGGGCCCATCTTTATACCGGAAGAATGCAAAGTTCCTGTAATCGCGGCTGCACAGGTAAAAACCTCACTCTCCAAATCCAAGAACACAGCATTCATGGGACCTGACAACATCCCAGGCTGCCTTCTACATGAACTACAGAATGAACTGGCACCCCACCTAAGTACCATGTTCAGTCATAGCCTCACCTCAGGCTTTGTGCCCATTGAATGGCGCACCACAACAGTTTTCCCACTCCACAACCACAACAGACCCCGGGAACTACTGCCCCATTAGCCTGACGAGCCTGGTCTGCAAGGCCATGGAACGTATCATCATGGAACTCATAAACAAAGACATTGGCAATCTCTAAACTCTGGACCCCACACAGTTTGGGTTTGTAAAAGGCAGATCATGTCTCCTAAACCTGATAGACTTCTTTGAAGTAGTCACCAAAGCCATAGATGAGGGTAAGGTGGTTCACACAGCCTATCTAGATCTCGCAGAAGCGTTCAACACCATCCCCCACTCTGGAATTATAGATAAACTCACTAAACTAGGTATAAATCCCTATCTCACAAGATGGGTTGTCAACTGGCTTACTGACAGAACCCACACTGTGAAAGTAGCAGACTCCAAATCAGACTTCAGACCAGTGACAAGTGGAGTACCACAGGGTTCAGCCCTGGGTCCTCTCCTGTTTGGTATCTACTTCTATGAAGTACAGGCTAACACAGAAGGTCTTTGGCTACCTAAATTCGCAGATGACTGCAAACTAGGAGTCATAATCAAAACTCCTAATGATGTGGACATCCTACAAAAGGGCCTCACTGAGACAGATGCCTGGTGTCAAAGCCATGGTCTCAAGCTCAATGCCAAAAAGTGCATTGTCATCCCCTTTGGTAAAAACTCTATACCCATGAACTACCACATAGGCGGTAGTCTACTTAACACCGAAAGTGTGATAAGAGACCTTGGGACACAGGTGGACAGTAGTCTCTCCTTTGATAATCACATCACCACAGTGGTCAGGAAATCCTTCTACGTGGCATACCTCATCACAAAAAAAGAGGTCATTGTTCCCCTCTACTCATCACTCATTAGACCCATTATAGAGTACAACGCCCCTTTTGGTATGTACCTCACAAGACATCTACAACAACTGGAAAGGCCACAAAAATACCTCACAAAGAGGATTACTGGCCTCAAACAGATGCCTTACGCAGACCTTCTCAAAAAACTCCAGCTTTACTCCATCGCATATCGCCTACTCTGAGGCGATCTCTGCCTAACATACAAAGTTATGTCAAACCCAGAGCTGTTGGACATGCTCCACTTAAAGAAATCCCAATCCCTCTGAGCTACATGCTCTAGGGACCTAAACCTTGTCACCACAATAAACAGAACATGCTGGAGGGAAAAATTCCTGTCCAAGAGACTTCCCATACTCTGGAACAGACTACCTATCTATGTCAAACAGAGCTCCTCATTAGCACTCTTCAAGAAAAATCTTGATGATTCGATGGGTAGTAGGAAGTTCACCCTGGGGAATCACTTCTGTGGTTCTGCTTGACAGGGGCACAGGAAAATAATTTTAATGGGTGGCGAAAGCCAGGGTACCTTTTTGGCTAGGCTTGTATAGGCCCTAGGGCCAATAGCCTAGTACCTACCTATGAAACTGAACCTATGAACAGCTTGTGTTCTCTCAGGACTGCAGAACAAGAGCTACTGACACAGGGTTACCTAGGTATAGTATACTAAATGCAACTAAACTGATATTAGAATGTCTTGCACTCACAGAAAGGACATATAGGAATACATACTGCTGGTGTACATACCACATATAAATAAAAAGATAAATGCACACCCCTGGTAATTATATATACTAATTTTATGATCACACAACAGTGGAGAAAAAGGAAAAAACTCCTTATCTCACTAATAGCGATCTCACACCAAGAAATGAGAAAGCTAGCAACTGAGCTGGTATGTAGATCTCAGACAGACAGGCAGACATGCACACACAAACAAAAACAGAAATTCAGATGGTCAATTTTCAGTGTAGTCTGCAAATATCAAGCAAATATATTTGATGTAATGCAGAATACACAAAAAAAGTTGACCATCTGCATTCCAACATGATAAATGGGACTGTGCATATATGGGAGGGCAGACATCTCAGGTGCCATCATAAAGTGTCACATGGTGAAACAGAGGTGACATATGTATACATTTCTACAGTTGGGGGATACACAGGTATGACATAAAACTGTATCCTACATTGCAGGCTACCACATAATGTAGACAGGTCACACAAGTTTCATACAATGTAGCAGGCATGTAAATGGAAAGGGTGTCCTGACATCATGGGCCACCTTGCTACCAGTGCAACATATGCACACATGATACATATAGGTACACATTACTGCACACATTACTGCACACTTGTACAGCACTGCATACCTCCTCAGAGATTTATATAAGTGCTTCAAGTGATGCTTTCCCTTAGAACACTACTGCCTCTCTCTCCAAACTATGTTAATGCATTTGCTTAAGTTAGCTTCTAATATTGTGGCATGTTTTTAACAAGACAACTTTATATATCATTGTGTGGCACATATGTAAATTATACCAGAAGTGATGATGGGTCAATGAATTGCTATTTTGCTGCCGCACATCTGTGTCATGAAATGCAGCTTGGTGCCTGGACTCACTACTAGTAGGGCAGTTTTCATGAGGTAAGAGACAGTAGTAGTCAGGCGGGTTTCAGGAGGGCAGAGACACTAGTAGTCATGTAGGTTTCAGGAGGTAAGAGACCCTATTAGTCAGACAGGTTTAGTTGTGCTGATGAATGTTGTCCTCTGCTTTAAACATATTCAGTCCATTGGTAGGACTGATTAATTCATGGCAAACATCTCACTGCCTCCCTTAGCTGAAAGGCCAGAAGATAGATAATACTCAGCAGGTTGCTCCACCATGGCACACCCATGCCGAGGCAGCAACTGATAAGAGTGAGTATGATGAGGCTTGGTGTGCCTCACGGGGGGGGGGGGGGGGTGGCATACTCTTTACTGACAGATAAGGCCAGCAGCATTACCTCAGGTAGGCAAGGTGCAGCAGGATCAGATGGCTGAGGTCATACTGGACTGACCAGGGGACAGGTATATGGCCTGAATAAAGAGTCTCCTAGTTTTGATAGAACAGCATGGTCCAGCACAGGAGGGTATTATCCCATACAGTTGGTGACTGCATTCAATAATCTGGTGACAGATTACAATAATGTTCCTCCAGGATGATATGGCAAATAACATGGTGTTGTAAGTCCCACATCCTACTCTAAGTTGGTATAAACCCCTTCCTCTCATGTCATACCTCACGCCCTGTGCATTGTCCAGCCCAGCACATTAGCAGTGGTCTGCTCACTGTTTGTCTCTGTCCATCCTATGTCTCCCCATCCTAATGTGTGCATATTCATCTGTCTGTGTTCTTGTTGTGTGTGTGTGTGTGTGTGTGTGTGTGTGTGTGTGTGTGTGTGTGTGTGTGTGTGTGTGTGTGTTTCACTGCACACTGTCCTGCCCCCCCTTCCTTTCCTTTCAACCTCCTTTCTGTCTACAAAAAGAAAAAGGGGGCTCTAGCCCCACAAAAAGTTGTCCTTTATTCCAGCCATCCTGCGTAGTCCTATATGCTCTCCTTCTGCATGTCATCCTGATTGCTACTTTTTCCATTTTCCTCCTTTCCTTTGCACCCCTTTTCTCTCTTTTTTATAAATCAGACACAGGGCCACATGTCTGGACACTACTGCACTGCAGATGCACATGCGCTCTGGTAATATAAACTTACACACAGAAAATTAATTACAGATTATAGGTAGGTTCTTAGGTAAGTACTAGGCTATCTGCCGGAGGGCATCTATAAGCCTAGACAGAATGTGTTGGCTTTCTCCACCCCCTTAGATTAGTTCCCTGTGCCTCTGTCCAGCAGCATTAGTAGTCTCATAGGCACACCCTTTCCTGCTTATGCAACTTCCTCCTTCATTCTCCCCACCCACTCATTCATCCCCACACTTCCTACTTTCTCTTTTTCCCCACCTCCATTTTCACAACTGCATTACTAACTCCTCATCCCTTCCTCATTATTACCTTAGGACTCTATCTACCATTTCTCCCCAACAATCTTTAGAGTTAGACAACCCCACTGCCCCAGTCTTACTCCAAACATGAATCTCCATCTCACACTTCCTTTCATCACTATCCTATCATGCCTTCTCTACCTAACCTTTACTGCCTCAGATCTCCACAAATATGAAATATACAACCAGCACCTCCATCACAAAAGCATACTACTCACCAGAAACCATTCTTACACTATAGTGACATAACCCCCCAACTCTTCTATACACCAAACTCCCTCCTATTCTCTCAAACACACACAGCTCTCACAACCTCACCATCCCAACCTCAGATTCCATGTAGCTATGTCCAAACTAAACACCTTCTACTCCATTCCCTTACACACATAAAATTAGAAGTAGGCATCGCTTCCAGTTGAGAACCAAAATATGCATTACCCACTACTCAACCAAACCATCTATACTCTCCTAACCAAAATCTCTCCATTTTCAGTTTTCAGTCCTCCCTGCCTACGTTTTTAGGTTCTGATCTTCTAATAACTAACTTTAATCTAAGGACCATTGTAAACAAAATCACAGAATTTCACACTATCCTGGTCACCTACTCTTCAGACATAATAATTATTACGGAAACCTGGTTAAAACCACACATCAAAGATGCAGAAATTACATACAATTATAATGCAATTAGACAAGATAGACGAGCTAAAAGAGGTGGTGGTATAGCAGTCATGTGTAAAGAGTACCTAAAAGTAGAAAAACTAGACTGTACGCCACCAGATATCCCTAATGCAGAAATCCTCATCACCCAGCTACAAATTAATGCCCATAAATGAATAATTATTATTGCTGCCTATCTCCCCCCTGGAAACAATCTCCATAGCATAGAACTTCTCCTCTCCCGGTTTTCCTCCTTTTTCAGTCAAGAAACTATAATCTTAGGAGACTTTAACCTGGACTGGCTCTTCAGCTCCTCTGACAGTCCTGTTTATTTCATCAATCTCTTAATTTCTCCCAAGTTATAGATTTTTTTTTATTTTGTTTATCCATGCTTGTGGGACAATCACTGCTGAACTAGATATTAACTAGTAAGCCAAACCTGAGTCACCAGTCAGGCTGTCTACCTATTAGCCTTAGTGACCATACCCCTACATTCCTACTAAGAAAAAAACTTCAACCCAAGTCCCACAATCCTTTTAACTACATCTGTAGCAAAAAACATTTCTCCCCTGGCCTATTTAATCAGTTACTTCAAAACTGTGACTGGTCACTTTTAAAATACCTACAACTGCACCTTGCAGTAGAACTCTTTAATGATAAAATTCTTGAAATCCTAAATCGCCTTGCTCCCACTAGAAAAATATGCCCTAAAGAAAAACAACTTCCATGGCTGTCTACTGATACTAAGCTACTAATTAAACAAATGGACAAAGCCAGAGCCCTATACTTATCCTCCAAAGACAAAACCATGCTTACTACTTACCAGCAACTAAGAAATCAAACTAAGAAAAAAAATAAACCATGATAAAAATGCCTACACTCAATTCTCCCAACAAAAGCACATTCAAAACCCACAAAAATGTTGGCAGACAGTCAACTACCTCCTCAAACCTGGTAGACCGACCACCCCCTCTACTTCTACATCAGATACCTCTGAACCCATAGCCGCACAGTTCAACTCATACTTTAATAACTCTGTCTCCGTACTTCTAAAAAACAATCAACATACACCACTCACAATCCCCTCCCCAGTATTTGGCACAACAGAATCCTTCTCTTTTAAACCTATTCAAACATCCTACATAAAAATCTTCTAAGCAAACTGAAACCATGTTGCCTTGCTGCTGACCAGCTAACAAATGGGTTCCTATATGTATAATATATATATATATATATATATATATATATATATATATATATATATATATATATATTGCTGCCCATCCACTGCCTACTCTATCTCAATTCTAATCAATTTCTCCATCACCGAACAATATGTGCCCCACCTCTGGAAAATAGCTCACATCATTCCTCTCCACAAGGGTGGCCCCTCTAGAAAAATTGCTAACTACTGTCCCACAGCAATCCTCCTTCCCAAAGCAAAGATCCTTGAGAAATGTATTCAGCAAAAACTCCTAAACCACCTTATATCAAATAACCTTCTAGCAGACACCCAGCATGGTTTCCGCCCCAAGCATAGTACTAACACTGCCCTAATAACATTCACAAACACTATTCACCACCTTATGAACAATGTTCAACTAGTCTCTGCAATTTTCCTGGAGATGTCAAAAGCTTTTGACACCATCTCCCACAAACTACTTCTTAAACTTGCCTTTTACATCCTCAGTCAATCAACCCTAACATGGTTCCACAGCTATCTATCAAACTGGCAACAGGCTACTACTCTCCCCTCTACTGACTGTTAACACTGGTGTACCCAAGGGTCCATACTTCTCTTCATCATCTTTACAAATAACCTTATGTCTGTAACACAACTAGCATCTATCATCCAGTATGCTGACGGTACAACCCTTATTGTATCAGCCCCCTCCCCGTAGAGCTCCAAGACAAGATGCAAAAAGCATTTCAAGAAATTGAATTATTCCTTTCTAGCCACCAACTCATTCTTAACCCTAAAAAGACTAAGTTAATTATATTCACAAACAAATCTAACGAAATCAACTCTCAACCCCTCTCTATTCTATCCACAAACGGCACTAAAATTGAGCAAACTAACTAAGCCAACCTCCAAGGCATTACCATAGATGACTGTTTGTGATAAATGGATGTCAAATTTTAGACAATCAAAAAAGTTCATGCTAAACTCGGCACTCTCTATGAAGCTAAACCTTATCTAACTCCACAAGCCAGGCTAGCCACTGCTAGGTCTCACCTTCTATATACTCTTTTATACTGTTCACAAAATTTCACCAACTTACACAAAGCTGACCTCCAAAACCTTGAGTCCTGCAACAACAAAATAGCTAGGCTCACCACAAATTTCCCTCATAAAGCTCATCACTGCATTGCTCTAAAACAACTGAACTGGCTCAAACTCCCAAACCTATTAACACTAAACCAACTCTCCCTCACCCACAAAATTATTCAAAACCCAAATTACCGCCCTGGAAAAAAATTATATATATATATATATATATATATATATATATATATATATATATATATATATATATCAATATCTAGGCTTGTAACAAATGTTCCATTTGTAAACAGATAACCTTATTAATTTTAGGAAAAAACTGACTAAGTTTCATTCTACGGTATGCTATACATGTAGTACAGAAGGAGTGATTTATGCTTTAAAATGTACTTGTAATTTATTTTACATTGGAGAGACAGGCTGAGCTTTTAAAACACGCGTTCAGGAACATGTCAGGGACATCAAAAACAGGAAATTAGATAGCCCTTTGGGAAGTCACTTTGCACTCTTTCATAATGCCAAGCCTAATGAGTTGAAAAGATGTATTTTAGAAAAAGTTGGTGTTTTTAGGGGACTGTATAAAGATTAAGGACAAATTATTGATAAAAGAAACTTTTTGTATTTTAAGATATAATACTTTGGAGTTCTCCGGTTCAATCCTTGGCTGGCGTACCTTCTGTGCGGAGTCTGCATGTCCTTCCTGTGGTCACGTGGGTTTCTTCTGGGTGCTCCGGTTTCCTTCCACATTCCATAGACATGCAGTAGGTGGATTGGACACACTAAATTGGCCCTAGATGTGAGTGCGTGTGTGTGTGCCTTCTGTGGAAGTTTGGGTGCTGGGCTGGCAACTCGACATTGTATAACTCCACTGCCAATCATTAGCAGACAGGTGATCCACTGTGGCGACCCCTAACCGGGAAAAGACAAAAGAAGAAGAAGAAGATATAATACTTTGGAACCATTTGGATTAAACAACGAATGTAATTGGAAGTATATTATTTACAAAACAGTGTAAGAACCTTCCCCGTGTGGAAGATCCTCAGTCCACACATCTCTAGCCAACCACTGCACATCAATCAGATCAGACAAAAGCAGCAGAAGCAGCAAACAAACTCGTCAAGTCAGAAAATAAATAAATAAATAAAAAATATATAACAAAGTGGAAAAAATATAAGTAAAACAATCACTATGTAAAATAACTGGAGGGATGCGTTCAGTAGAAAAACTGCAGAAGGAATGTGAAGAGGTCTGAAAGGGAGATTGTTCTGAGTGCAAAAAATCAAAAAATGTTTAACATTGGGATCTAGGCATAAAACATTGGTGGGATATTTCTATAATAATGACATACCTGATTAAGGTGAGAGACAAAAATATAAAAAATGGAAAAGAGGTTGAACTACAACTTTGAAAACTGAAATAGACAAGCTGGACAAACTAAGCACAGTGTGAGACAAGATCTAGAAAATTTTCAAGAACACATATAAAGAAATTGAACATAATAGGAAACCATTTTATAAATTCATAATATGTGGAGGAGTAAAGACATACAAATTGATAAACTGCATGAAGATTCAAAAATGTATTGTCATAGACAACAGATTACAGATATAGTTATAAAACCTTATGCAAAACAGTTTGGCTCCACATAGGAGGTGATAAGTTGTCCTAGTGACATCCAGGTAACTTCAGATACTGAAATAGAGTTAAATTATATTGACAAAGAACTATGCAAACTGGATCCAAACAAAGCACAAGGAGATGGAATTAGTAATGGTGACCTGAGAATACTTCAGCAAGAACTTACAATACCATTATAACTATTATTTACTAAGTTGTATAAATATGGAGAGGTTCCTCAAGATTTGAGACCTGTACTTATTAAACCTGAATTTAAGGGAAAGGGGAGTAGGACAAACCCAGAGCCATGCAGACCCCTACGTTCATGTTGTGGAATAATAATGGAGAAGGTAATATTGGATAAGTTATTGTCAGAACTGGAAAGGTTGGGACTTGAAATCTTATTTCAGCATGTATGTGTTAAAAATAGATCTATTACCAACCTGTAACATGATGTTCTATATCAATATAATAACAGCTATGAATGAAAAATTGTGCAGTGATGTAATTTATAGAAATTTAATGTCAGCATTTGACAGGTTCATACACAAAACACTGATCATTAAGTTAGAACTGTTTACCTCCATTAGGTCACAAATAAAAGATACGACCGGTCAAATATCTGACTTAAAATGTTGGAAACTGCACTTTCGACTGCTGAAAACAGTGAAAGTGTACACAATGAATCCTACAATCTGGAAATGTTGAATATGTTCAAAACATCCAACATTTCTGGATTTCTCCCAACACCGTTATACAGGGGGGGCAAGCCCCCCTGTGCCTCCCCCTGCTAATTTAATATACTAACTTCAAGATCGCACTACAGTGAGGGAAGGGGTACATGTTCCGGCCCCATTGTAGTGCGATCTGCACTCAGAAAACCAAATTCACATGACCAAATGTACACTGACATTTGCTCAGTTGTGATTTCAGCAATACATGGTTCATCATTACGGACTTTTGAAATCATCCTTTCGCACATCTGCCATCGCAGATGTGCACTTCAGACAAATGAAGGTAAACCATTAGAACAACTAGGTTTTGATGTACTCTGGATAAGATGGATTGCTGCATGTCTTACAAATAGGACATTGCAAGTATCATACAGCAACTGGGCAGGTGAAATCCTTGGTTACAGTCAGGATGTCACACAGGGCTCTGTCCTAGGCCCTTACTTGTTTAGATTGTATCTGTCAGACCTAACTTTTTCATCTGAGGTGTTCTACAGTCTATAAGCAGACAACCTGAAATTGGGTAAACTGATTACATGTGTTGCAGATAAGGCACGTCTGCAAACTAACTTGACTAAATTGACCATTTGGACACAGGAGAGTAATATGTTAATAAGTACATCAAAAACTAAGTATATGAGATTTGGGAAACATAAATTGAAAGGTGAATATTTAATACAGCACAGAGTGATTGAAACTGTAGACTCATTTAAGGACCTGGGCATATGGGTAGATTACATTAGACCCAAACCTGAGTATGGAATAACAATGTGGAAACACTATAAGAAAACAAGCATAAGTAAACCGGAAAGACTACAGCAGAAATATACCAAGGGGATCCATGGATGTGAAAATGTAAGTTGTTATAAAAGTCTAAAATATCTGAACTTGTGCAGTATCTTTTACAGATATCTAAGAGGAGATCTTATTCAGGTATATAGGGCATTTAGTGACAACTACCTCTGGGAATGTTTGGGGTTATCAAAAAGTACTAGAGAATCATCAGATAACCTCTGTAGGAGATTCTATAGGAATGAGAAGTGTACTAATTGGTTCTCTGACAGAGTAGCTGATGCATGGAACAGACTACCAAATTACATTAAGGCAAGTACTAGTTTAGATATTTTAAGAACAGCCTGGATACTTATTATGGAAACAAGTGTTTTGGAATATTTGCAAGCTAGAAGGGCATTAGTGCTCATGTTTGAAATATTTGTATGTATCATGCTGAGGGGTGCACTGCCACATGCAGCATTGCCTTTACATGTACAGCTTTGTTTCAAGAATCAGCAATCAATTAATTCACATTTTCACAAGGATCACACAAATCAGTAAGTAGCTGCTTTGTAGATTCTATCTTATGTCTCCATGTTACACATTTTACTGTGTGGTTGTGTCCACTTGTAACTTTACTGTGTTACTCATTTAGGTGCAACAAATATATGTCCAGCAGAATATGGAGACCAAAATAAAAATAGTTAAAGTGTATCAAACAGACCGGTTTCGGCTTGTATATAGCACAAAGCCTTTATCAATGTGATACACTTTAACTATTTTTATTTTGGTCTCCATGGTCTGCTGGTCATATATTTGTTCTATTCAAGTGTTTTAGATCCCTGCAGATGCCTTACTTGCACTGGCTTTTTTTGGGATTGTTGACTCATTTAGGTACCCCAGAGTGCAGCTACCACCATGGAAGTTGTGTGCATCACTTGAGATGTAATTACTGCCTAAATTGCTGACTAAACAAAAGTAAAACAGTCCCCAGGATTCTCAAAAGCTTGCACAGAGTGCAAGATCAGTGCAGGAGCTCAAGCAGGCAATATGTTTGCTGTGCGATCCAGGAACAGCCTGCAGGGGGGTGCATGAGAGCTCCTGCATGGACGAAGCCCTTGCATGCAAATCACCCCATTTGCAGGAGAAATCCATGCAAATAAGGTGAATTTACGATCCAGGAAGCTTGCGACCGTCTGTGCAGGACTAGTGCAATCAGCAGAAATGTACTCGGTTAGTAACTGAGTACATTCCTGCAAAATCCAAAACAGAGCTGTGACAGCTCCAAATAAAGGCTGCATATCATTGAGGAAGCATGCCAATGGCCAATTATAAGGCCATTGGCATTGCAAACAAATCAAAAAATAAAAAAAATCAACTTTTTTTTGTATCGCCAATATTGGCTGTTTAAGCATAGGGCAGCGGTGCGCAAATGGGATCGGAGGGGGAAAATAATAAAATAAATCTAAAATAAACATTCTAACTAAAATCAGTATTCTGTCATGCAAGTCAATGGCAGGCAAAAGACAATCCGGCCAGTGAGTAGTGGTTGCTAAGGGGGGAGGCTCAGTGTGAGACATGTAACTATGCATTAGCAGGCAATCCTATGCAAATGAGGGGAAGGATAGTGAATCCCAGTTTTCCCCATCATGTGAGTCAGGTCCCAACAGTGTAAGAGTAGGAATAGCCTGGTGCAAGTCTAGGAGTTAGGTGACATCATGAGGGGGGGTGTCAGGCATACTGTAAGCAGATTGGAGCCCTATGGCTCGGGTCTGCTCCTAGCTTAGCAGAGCTTAGCTAGGGGGTGTGTCTAAACCAGCATAGCACTCTTTACAAAGCCGAAGCGGGTGTGCGCGCCACGTACCGGGATTTACAAGAAGAAAAAAAGAGGTGAAACCTGGAAATATCAGCAGTGTGCACATTTGAGTACTCTGTTTATGCGGTGCATACACGGGCTTAAACAGGAAGGCAATGGGAAGGGAAAACAGCAGTAGGAAGGTAATCAAGGAGAACTAGCTTAGCTGGCAGCTGAAATGTATCAGAACCAGCCAATTACACAGGCAGCAGACCAGCCCAGCCCAGAACACTACTATAAACTAAGCAAACACCTTCCCCTCTGGTTTTCCCACACTCTACACCACCAGTGTAAACAAGCAGGGAACTTTTAACACTCACAACAGCAAACTGATAGAGGCTGCAATAGCTATCATACAACTTGTGGAAGAGACTGAGGGTGGTGAGGATGTGAATACTGCTGATCAACCCCAGTGAGGAGACTGAGAAGAGTGTACAGACCCAGGGTAACTTACCAAGGGCTACATGAGCTGGAGATAGTGGAGTGCTATAGGGTGGACAGGGACCTCCTACAGCAAATTGTTGAGCTGTGCCAGCCACGCCTGACACACAGAACTAACAGAGGGGAACCCATCCCAGTGGATACCAAGGTATGTGTAGGCCTACGAATACTAGCTACAGGAACTTCCAAAGGCCAATTGGGGATATGATGGTGATTTCACAGGCATCAGCATCCAGGGTACTCCACCAGTTCCTGGATGCCATGTCAGCACATGTCGGTGAGCACGTATATTTTCCCAACAACCGTAAGGCGTTGGCCAGCAATATGCGTCTCTTCCACCAAATAGCAGAATACCCTGAGGTAGAGGGTGCAATAGACTGCACATACATATGCATCAAAGCACCACCCGGTGAGCGGGGTAGGGTCTACATCAACTGCAAGGGCTTCCCCTCCATCAACTGCCAGGTCATGTGTGATACCCAGGGCATAGTAATGAATGTGTGTGCAGGCTGCCCTGGAAGCTATCATGATTCCCACATCTGGCATCTGACGCAACTGTACCACAGATTTGCCACTGGGGACATCCCACACTGTCACCTAGTGGGGGATGCTGGATACGCACTGGAGCCATGTCTGATGACACCCATCAGAAATGCACATACACCCGAACAGGAATTCTATAATGAGGCACACGCACAAACAAGAATCATAATAGAGCATGTATTTGGGATGCTCAAGTCATGGTTCTGGTGCCTAGACACATCCGGTGAAGCCTTGCAGTACTCACCAGCTACATGTACCCAAATTGTCCTTGTATGTGCCATACTACACAGTATGATCCTGCGGAAACAACTGCAGCAGGAACAGCACGGGGCAGGGCCACACAGCCCTCCACAAATGCCAAGGCCTGCACAGGCACAGAGTGACTCAGAGAAGGAACAACCTGAGCCTGCCCCAGTAGGCAGAAGGAGGCATGCCCAGAATCCCCCTGGCCTTGGCAAAGAGGCAACGCATAGCACATACACTGACATGGGAGGGACCCAGTGAATAACACCTCTTTCCAACTCTCACATACAGTAAAAGGGATGCCAAACATTACACTACTTGTGTCCTATCCATGTCTAGGGAGTGCAATATGTGCATCTGACATAGGCAGCCCTGCAGCACCACCGTCAGTACTGGGACACCAACAAGGTAAGTGACTCACACATGCCAGTTGGGGAGTCACATACGCAACAATAGTCACAGCCAGCAGGACAGGTGCAGACAAACACAAACAAAGGCTGTGCTGTGGCCTCTAAATGAGGCCTATGGGTACCCCCCCCCCCCCTGCACAGACAGACTACAGCAGGTCAGGCAGTGGAATTTCAGTTCTGAAGGCTAGGAAGTCATTAACTAATATGTAGGTAATTAAAAGCTAAGATCTGTAGTACACTGGTATGCCTCTAGCCAGCATGATAGGTAATACTACAGACTGAAATGGAGTACCTGACATACCATTACAGTCCTAGCAAATGTGTACAAGTGTCAGGTGTGCTCCCCCCATCCTACATAGAAATACAGTAACAGTCAGGTGTGCCCCCCCAATCCTGTGTAGAAATGTAGAAATAGTCAGGTGTGCCCCCCCCATCCTATGCAGAAATGTAGTAACAGTCCATGTCAAATGATCAACGGAGACCCTGCAGAGACAGCATGCTACCTGTAGGTGTACAACACAAAGGTCAGCAATGAGGTACAAACTACCTGGACCTGATCCACACATGCAATACAGATGGCTGTACTGGGCATGCCCACACACAGAGTAATGAAGGCAATGTCAGTCACCAACATGTTACTGCAGACACTCCTCAGTATGCACCACACATGCTTTGTAAACACAGTGGATAGGACTACAGGGATATATGTAAGAACAACACACTATAATAAGTCAAAGGTAGACATACATAAATGTGTGGAAGAGGGTGACTGTGACAAGGAACCATCCAGGGCTCTCCCACCCAGCACACAGCTAAAGGGCTACAACCACATGAGGGTCTGATGTCACACACTGCAGATACTAGCCACCGGTATCTGTCAGCATTACAGAGTATGTGGTGCACGTGCCAGCTGTGTAACATGACTGTTCAAGGAAGTAGTTATCTAGCAGCTGCATACACGGACCTGTGGAATATGACCCAGGTTGTGCCCGCATGTGGCATGTCAACCCCGAGATGAATGGGTTATGGCCCATGCACACACACTGCCCTCCCCATAGCCCCACTATGACAAGCCTGCTGAGGTCATCTACTGTGAAATACACCTTAGGTGAATTGTATCCCAGTAATTTCTATGGTGCATCCCATAACTGTGTACTGCTGTAGTGTGATAAAGTTGGTAGGTAGGAGTTCGATTCCCAGACATGGCAACTGTGCGTGTGTTTGTCTGTCTGTCTGTCTGTCTATGTAGAGAGCAATGCATTTAGGGTAGTCACACCCCTACAGTATAAATGCAGTACTTTGGCAAAGCTGCTGATGTCATCCACCAAGCTACACATCTGGGAAGGATGTAGCCCAGTAATCTCCATAGCAAGTCCTGTAGCTGCATACTGCTGTAGTATGATAAATTAGGTAGGTAGCGGTTTTACTCCCAGACATGGCAAGTGTGTGTGTGTGTTTGTGTGTGTGTCTGTCTGACCCTGTCTGTGTAGAGAGCAATGCTTTTAGGGTAGTCACACTCCATATAATTTATATGCTCCACTTTGGCAAAGCTTCTGATGTCATCCACCTAGAATACACCTCTGGGAAGGATGTAGCCCAGTAATCTCCGTAGTGCATCCTGTAACTGTGTACTGCTGTAGTGTGATAAATTAGGTAGGTAGCTGTTCAACTCCCAGACATGGCAAGTGTCTGTCTGACTCTTTGGAGAGAGTAATGCTTTTAGGGTAGTCACACTCCATACAATATGTATGCTCTACTTTGGCAAAGCTTCTGATGTCATCCACCTCGAAATACACATCTGGGATAAATGTAGCCCAGTAATCTCCATAGCATGTCCTGTAACTATGTAGTGTGATAAATTAGGTAGGTAGCAGTTCTTCTCCTAGACATGGCAACTGTGTGTGTGTCTATTTGACCCTGTTTGTGTAGAGTGCAATGCTTTTTAGGGTGGTCACACTCCCTACAATTGAAATGCTCTACTTTGGTAAGGCTGTTGATGTCATCCACCTAGAAATACATCCCTGGAAAAATTGCATCCTAGTAATCTCCATGGTGTGCCCCATGACTGTGTACTGCTGTAGTGTGACTAAAATAGTTAGGTAGGATTTCAATTCCCAGACATGGCAAGTGTGTGTGTGTGTGTGTGTGTGTGTGTGTGTGTGTGTGTGTGTGTGTGTGTGTGTGTGTGTGTGTGTGTGTGTGTGTCTGTGTTGCGAACAATGCTTTTTAGGGTAGTCACACTCCCTACAATTCAAATGCTCATCTTTGGCAAGGCTGCTGATGTCATCCACCTAGAAATACACCTCTGGAAAGCTGTAGCCCAGTAATCTTCATAGCGTGTCCTGTAACTGCATACTGCTGTAGTGTGATATAGATCTCTGTTAGGGGTTCCATACCCATGTGTGTTGGTTGTGTATGTTTTGTGTGTTCCACTGTCTGTGTGGGGAGCAATGTATTTTAGGCAAATCACACTCAATACATATCCAATGGCCTATGTTGGCAGTCTTGCAGATGTCATTCAATATGAAATACACCTTTGGGGAAGGAGTACTCCGGGTTCAACTCTCAGACATGGTGTATGTGTGTGTGTGTGTGTGTGTGTGTGTGTGTGTGTGTGTGTGTGTGTGTGTAACTTGTACCCTGTGTGAAGGTGGGTGTGAGTCTGTGACACATGGGCCCAATGTAGGTCGGGTTTTGCAAATGTCTTTTATGGTAGCCCTATATCACAATACCCACTGTACAGGGATACCAGATGTGAAATAGCCAAGAGGCTGGGGTGCAATTCCATACCCATACACTTGACATCACGGCCAGGCAATCATACTTAGCTACCCCAGTATTACCCAGAGCACACTCTTAATCCATGTCACATATGCACACACACACACACACACACACACACACACACACACACACACACACACACACATGCCGAGGCAACAGTCAATATGTGTGCAGCACACTGCATATTGGCGACTGATAGTAACTATGGAGTGACTGCAGTGGCCTACAGAGGGCATGGCACCCTGTCCATCTGTCCAATAGGCACATACATGCAGACAGTGCACCTTCCCCATATTCCCCACTAGACAACTGCAAAACCTGTGGTGCCATCACATGTGACCGACAAAGGACATACCATGCCTGAAAACATGCCCTGTATGGACAAATTCCACCGACGCCAGGGAATGCCGTTAGCATGCTATCAATGTAGGTGCAGGGTTAACCTGCTGATCATTACCAGTTCTTGCCACAGGTGGCCACGAGTGAAACATCTGATGATAATCTGTGTACACAACATGGGCCCAACACCCCAGGTACAATTCCACATGTCACTGTACATGCATATGGGAGGTATACACATCCCAGACACCATCCATGTCATGGCCTAGGGAACACACTACATGACAGGCAATGCACAGCATTGGCCACACGCAATAGTCACCCAGGTAACTGAATGGATACAATACCCACCTGTGTGGGCAAATGCAGAAACCACAGGTTTGAACCACAATGCAGACCATTGTCATGTGGCCTGATGCCAAGGTATACCCATCACCTAGCCTTGTATAGCCATCTGCCACTGTCAACCACCACATACTCATGCAGAAATGCACCCATGCATGTCAGTATTGGCACCCTGTATGTTTGTGTGTGTGTTGTAGTATGCGTATGATCACATCCACACTTACTACAACCCCCAGTGGCATACTGACTCATGCTGTCTGATGTCAGACACCTCCCCATACCCTTTGCCCATACAACCTCCATATAACCCATGTGGTGCATGTGATACCTGCACAGTGATGTGTTGTGGCAATCCCACTACTGATGGGTTTTAATCCTGGCCCTGCCAAGTGTGTCAATGTGTGTGTGTCTCTGTGACAGTGTGGCTGTGTTGACGGTGGCACCTGTTCTTGAGGACAGGCACATGTACGTCACCTACCATATAGCTACCATAACCCTGTTGCAGATGCCACTCACCATCACATATATGTTTTGAGGGCTCCACAACAGGTAACCCATGTGGCGCATCCAATAATTGCACAGAACTGTGATAGCACTACATAGTCATCAGGGGTTTGATACCCTGTGCTGGTAGGTGTGTGACACAAACATGCTTAGGTTTTACTCTCCCACCCCTCCCTGACTTGTCTTAGCCTCTGTCTGCCTCTCCCACTCCCTCTCTGGTAGATGTGGAGACCTACACCTGCTTTACTTAGGCAGCAGCATGTGTATTTTAAGTGGTGCACATGATCAGCTAATGGCCTCTGCATGAATTGCAGCCCTCCCCTAGCTGATTGCATGTGGAACAGCTGGTGTAACATTCCCATAGCCAATTGCATGGAAACACACTCCAATATCTAGGAACATCATGTTGGTGTTGGCCCTTTTCATTCACTGTGAGAAGGAACTAGATCTGCTGTTTGGCAAACAGCATCTCAGATGGATTGGGTATTTACCTCTAACAACATACACTGTGGAAACAGGGCAACACACATAAAACTTAAACTTCATTTTTATGGAGTTTCTGTTCATGCATAAAAAAAGGTTTGAGTCTAGGAAGTTGGCTATTTACTTTGTATTAATTTAAATCTTTCTGGTCTTGCTTGCAGTTAATACAACATGTGTTAAGTACTAAAAAATATAATAATGCTGTATTTTAGTATTATTTAAATGACTATAGGTCTTTAGTAAGACTATTTTAAAATTTACACAATAAATACGAAACTACAGAGCAAAGCAATGAGGGAGTTCAAAGTGCTCACGCAAAGTCCCATATAACACAAAACAGCAGTCACAGGCAAAAAATGCTCCAACGTTGTAAAAGAGTAAAAAAGCAGGAGTTTATTATAGAACAGGGTATCGCTTTCGCTAAATAGCTTCTTCAGCCCATTATAAAAACAACCAACACTTGATCCATTTAAATACCTAAAAAGGCGCCATTCTAATAAAAATTATTTAAAGGTATACAGACCCAAACGGCAGAATACTATAATCACATAAAAATATATAATCAAATAAAAACAAGACCTTGCTTTAATGTTCACTATACAATAATTGTATATGCAGGGGCTATAAACATTAAGACAACAAAAGTATAAATGAAAATGATCCTAAATACATAATGAAAGACAGGAGACTCTGACTGTCTTAAAATTCTTCAACTATGTTTGAGTCTCCTCATTTTTAAGAGTGGACGTAGTGGAACTTTACCATTAAGCCCTGGGGTGGCATCAGCTCACTAGAGTGACTAGAGCTATGCCATATTTTTCTGATAGGGCAGTTGCTTGTTATGATGACAGTGTTCCAGTAAGTAATACTTCTACTGAGTTGACTGGGCAATGCCAACGTATTGCCTTTCCAGTTTCCTTTACAAAGGACATTGGTCCTATCAAGGATATTTTTGTCAAACATTGGCATGTTTTGTCAGTAGATCCTAAGATCAAGGAGATCACTGGTGACAGACCCAAGTTCATTTATCGTAACAAGAGGAATCTTAAACGGTTACTTTGTTATCCACAGTCTAGACATCATACTTCATCTATCCAGGAACACTATATGTCACCGTGTAATAATTGTAATTTTTGCTCATATATCCTTATAGATCCAGTATTTGTACATCCCACTTTATTAGATCCATACACTATACGTGTTAATGGGAATTGTATGTCCAGAGATGTGGTGTATTTAGCTACCTGTACAGCCTGTCCAGCGTTTTACGTCGGTAAGACGAACCGCTGTTTAAGGGACAGGATTCATGAAAGCACGATACCATACTAGAAAGGTACACCTACACAATGCACTTGCTAAGCATACTTCTGAACAGGGTCTGCAACATCAGTTCAAATTTAGGGTTTTGGAACAGATATATAGAACATATAGGAGGAGTGATGTGAAGAACTATATAGAAGCAAGGGAGACACATTGGATAATCAGGTTTCGAGCTGATGCCACCCCAGGGCTTAATGGTAAAGTTCCACTACGTCCACTCTTAAAAATGAGGAGACTCAAACATAGTTGAAGAATTTTAAGACAGTCAGAGTCTCCTGTCTTTCATTATGTATTTAAGATCATTTTCATTTATACTTTTGTTGTCTTAATGTTTATAGCCCCTGCATATACAATTATTGTATAGTGAACATTAAAGCAAGGTCTTGTTTTTATTTGATTATATATTTTTATGTGATTATAGTATTCTGCGCTTTGGTCTGTATACCTTTAAATAATTTTTATTAGAATGGCGCCTTTTTAGGTATTTAAATGGATCAAGTGTTGGTTGTTTTTATAATGGGCTGAAGAAGCTATTTAGCGAAAGCGCTACCCTGTTCTATAATAAACTCCTGCTTTTTTACTCTTTTACAACGTTGGAGCATTTTTTGCCTGTGACTGCTGTTTTGTGTTATATGGGACTTTGCGTGAGCACTTTGAACTCCCTCATTGCTTTGCTCTGTAGTTTCGTATTTATTGTGTATTTATTTTGGCTTATACAACAGAGCATTAACTCCCTACAAGCGGTTTCTTTACATTATTTATCTTTTGGCTTGTTCGGCTTGGACAGAGGCATGATCGAGGGAGCACAGCAACAGACTGAGCTACCTTACATGATACGTGATCGTCAGGAGGAACCTGTGATGTCACGTCCGGTTTCTGTTCGCATGGTTGACTGTTTGCGAGCAGAATACAATCCGCTGGATACGTTTTCTGTAGAAGAGAACTCTATGCCTACTACAGACAGTGTAGCTTTTAATAGAGAAGACTTGCGCCTGGCGGTCGAGAAGCTGGAATTTGATCTTTTTAAAATGAAGCGTATGCAGACACAACGCCAGCATTTTGAGGTCTGCATACAACGCCGTTTGGTCCCAAGAGGTCTCAGGGTTTTAAAGATGCCGACCACAGCAAACCTCTACCCTGAACTGCTTTTTGAGTGGCAGCAGCTAAACATTGAGGTAAGCCTCAATTATATGAGGTTGATGAATAGGTTTTTTACACCTATAGAGGAAGCATTGAGGCAGGAGATACAGAGTCAACAAGTAGCAATTTATGCTAGGTTTCCTGCCTCAGCTGTTGATAATGCTTTTGAACTGTTACTAGACAACGTATTGCAGTATGAGCGACGTATCCTTAATCAGAAGAGGGCCAAGTTACAAAGGGACAGCAATGACTTTAAAATGGGCCAGATTTTTATGTGGCCGAGGAATAATGTAACCACTGGCCGTATGCATACACAAACTGATACTGGACATAATATTCTAACCCCTTCGGGGAAAGTGACTGGCTCTGATAATGTGACTGTATCTGACATTAGTGTTTTGACTACAGAGAGCATTGTTAAAAATGTCGTTTCTAGTGGGTCTACTGGAATCACTGATAACTCAGTTGTGGGTGATGTTGTTCCAGTTAGTAGTGATAAAGTTGATGTTAATACCAATGTATTGGATGAGATAAGGTCTACTCAACTTGAACCTGTAGTTAGGAGGAAGACTACGAATGTAACCAAGGTTGGTTCCTCTAATTTTAACAGTAATGACATTGACACTGGGAATGCATCCACTTTCTCTACCCCAGTGCACTTGTTTGACAGCAAACACCCTTTTCCAATTCGGTCCTTCACCAAAGAGGTGAGGACGCGGTCCATCAGCAGAGGGCGTCAGAAAAGGAAATTTTCTCCAGACACACAGCCCAACCGGAATATCAAGAAAATGTGGGAGGGGAAACATCTAATTTAGTGTTTAATCTTTCTAGTTATGTGTTAAACCCAGATGAACTACAAGTTCTATCAAGGGGTCTTACTTTCATACCTACTACATTCAGTAGTTATGCAGATACGTTAAAGGATTTTAAGCTGTTTATTAGAAATCTTTCATTGAAGGTACAGTTTAATGGCATGGACACTTTACCTACCCATTCTTATAGGAAACCTAGTACAGTTATACCACCTATACATCCTCTAGTTGCAGCCTATAGTAAGTTGGTTGAGGATGAGCTATACAAGTTCAAGGACCACAATTTTACTCACCATAAATATAAATATAATCTTACCTTTAATCAAAGGAGAGCACTAGATTTGCTACGTTATAATGGTGATATTACCATACGTCCAGCGGACAAGGGAGGAGGGATTGTCATTTTTGACACCGATAGATATCAACATGATATGAAGCATATGCTGGGAGATGAGAAGTGTTATGAGCTTGTTACTGATGATAGAGTTGACGGTATTATACTTAGGATACAGTCTTTGTTGAAAGACCTGTTAACGAATGAGGTTATAGATCAAACTCTTTTTGAGTTCCTCTTTGTTACACATCCTCTGTTACCAATGATACAAGGCCTTCCAAAAATTCATAAGAATCATACCCATCCACCGATGAGACCTATAGTGGCAGGGAGAGGGTGGTCCACTGAACCTCTCTCCATTTATGTAGAGAGTAAACTTAGACCAATGGTAGAAAGTAACACCCATATTCTTAGAGATACGAAACAGTTTCTGTTGGATTTATACCAATATGTTAAGACTGATATGAGTGTTAGTGATATTATTTGGGTCACTATGGATGTCCAGTCACTTTTTACGGTTATACCCAATGCCCTAGGCATAGAAATGGTTGGTACATATTTGAGGAGAACAATGACAGTACCCAGTTTAGAGATTGATCTCACCTTATGTTTGTTAGAGACAGTTCTGAATTCTAATGTATTCTGTTTCCAGGGACAACCTTATCTCCAAAAAGATGGCGTAGCTATGGGCACATCTTGTGCCAATAGCTACGCCAATCTGGTTATGGCTGAATGGGAGTACAGATTTCTGTTTCATAATCAGATGTATCAGGATTATGTACCATTCTATAGGCGTTTTGTGGATGATCTCTTCCTGATTTGGAAGGGGACACCTGCACAACTTACACAATTCTATGGAGAGGTCAATGCAGCTGTCGAGTTTTTGAATTTTACTATGGAATGGTCTGATACCCGAATTCCATTCCTGGACATCTATGTTGAGAAGTTAGCATGTGGCATGATCAACACTGGGTTATATCGTAAGCCCTGCCATAGGAACACCTTTCTGCATCATCATAGCATGCACCCTGGGTTTGTTTATAAGAACATTGTTCGTGGACAATCTATACGTACTTCTAGATATACACCCAGTGAGTTCACCTACAATTTGGATCTTAGTGATCTAAAAGATAGGTTTAAAGAACGGGGTTATAGTACACTGGACATTGAGGAGGGCATGAACAATGCCACCAGTTTAAGAATGACTAGAGCTATGCCATATTTTTCTGATAGGGCAGTTGCTTGTTATGATGACAGTGTTCCAGTAAGTAATACTTCTACTGAGTTGACTGGGCAATGCCAACGTATTGCCTTTCCAGTTTCCTTTACAAAGGACATTGGTCCTATCAAGGATATTTTTGTCAAACATTGGCATGTTTTGTCAGTAGATCCTAAGATCAAGGAGATCACTGGTGACAGACCCAAGTTCATTTATCGTAACAAGAGGAATCTTAAACGGTTACTTTGTTATCCACAGTCCAGACATCATACTTCATCTATCCAGGAACACTATATGTCACCATGTAATAATTGTAATTTTTGCTCATATATCCTTATAGATCCAGTATTTGTACATCCCACTTTATTAGATCCGTACACTATACGTGTTAATGGGAATTGTATGTCCAGAGATGTGGTGTATTTAGCTACCTGTACAGCCTGTCCAGCGTTTTACGTCGGTAAGACGAACCGCTGTTTAAGGGACAGGATTCGCGAGCACGTATACCATACTAGAAAGGTACACCTACACAATGCACTTGCTAAGCATACTTCTGAACAGGGTCTGCAACATCAGTTCAAATTTAGGGTTTTGGAACAGATATATAGAACATATAGGAGGGGTGATGTGAAGAACTATACAGAAGCAAGGGAGACACATTGGATAATCAGGTTTCGAGCTGATGCCACCCCAGGGCTTAATGGTAAAGTTCCACTACGTCCACTCTTAAAAATGAGGAGACTCAAACATAGTTGAAGAATTTTAAGACAGTCAGAGTCTCCTGTCTTTCATTATGTATTTAGGATCATTTTCATTTATACTTTTGTTGTCTTAATGTTTATAGCCCCTGCATATACAATTATTGTATAGTGAACATTAAAGCAAGGTCTTGTTTTTATTTGATTATATATTTTTATGTGATTATAGTATTCTGCCGTTTGGGTCTGTATACCTTTAAATAATTTTTATTAGAATGGCGCCTTTTTAGGTATTTAAATGGATCAAGTGTTGGTTGTTTTTATAATGGGCTGAAGAAGCTATTTAGCGAAAGCGCTACCCTGTTCTATAATAAACTCCTGCTTTTTTACTCTTTTACAACGTTGGAGCATTTTTTGCCTGTGACTGCTGTTTTGTGTTATATGGGACTTTGCGTGAGCACTTTGAACTCCCTCATTGCTTTGCTCTGTAGTTTCGTATTTATTGTGTATTTATTTTGGCTTATACAACAGAGCATTAACTCCCTACAAGCGGTTTCTTTACATTATTTTAAAATTTAGTAATATATGTTAGATAGGTTAGGACAGTTATGCACAATTCACTAGTTTTTTGTACATTTTTATATGCATTTGTACAACATGAGTAGTAATACTTATTATGTGTTTTTTAAATGAATAAGATTTAGGGTTTTAGAGTAACTAGGTTTGTATTTGGTTGCAGTGAACCTAAAGAATAAGTTTTAAAGGTTTTTTTCATTTCTTTATTTGAAGCCATTTTTGATGTATACATAATTCAAACTTTTTTTATAAACACCGGTAATATTGCTTTAATTAAGAAACTGAATGATGACATCATGTTTGTGATTAATTGCCTATTGGCTCTGAGTTTAATGTGAGTGTTTAAACTGGGAGACTGTGAGTTTTTTACTCAGTCTAAAGAAGCTGATTCACTTGTTTCAGTGAAAGTGCTTACTTTAATAAAGTATCGAAGGATCCGTTGTCTGCTCGTTTTTTGTTTTTACTCAGTTTGGCAGTAGTAGTTTTTGCGTAGCGGCCCAGTATATGTAGGGTTAGTGTGTGAGTGTCACATATGAGGATGGTGTTGAATAGATAGCCCATATACTGTAATATTATGCTAGCTTGCCATATGTGGCTGTTGCTCTGTTCTCATCGGTTGTGGTTATACACTTTCACACAGTTGTATCTTAACCTGTGCTGTGACATGCCTGTACAGCCTGCTATATATGCAGGTACATGTGCATTCCCCCATAGGAGATGTAGGCCAGTGTTGAACGAGTCTGCCTGTAGCCTGCACAGTGCATTGTTACATGCCTAGCAGCTTAGTGTACTTACCCAGTTAGATGTTATGTGCAGATACTTGCCAGATGTACTGCTGCCGGGCCTCCCTTAACAGTCATGTATGTCAGACAGAGCAGTGGGATGCTGTACAGCTGTATGTCAATATCTAGTGGGTAGTATGTGGCCATGGCACCCCTGTACCAGCGGGTATTACGTGTCAGGCCAGACAGGTGTGTGTCAATGCATATCCTACGGTGGCATATGTATACCAGATGTTATGTGTTATACCCATCTACATGGCTGTTAACATCCATGTTGTCAGACATGGTACACATGTTTTGCACTAAGGGGTTCTGCATATACCTCTGGACTGTATAGAGTGTGCCATAACGTCCACACACATATAGGCCAATATCTCTGCTGTAGTCAACAGGGGTAGTATGTGTAAGCAGCAGTACTTTACTATGATGTCCATAGGATGTCTGTCTGTAGCCAATGGCACACGTGGAAAGCAGATGTGACCCCCACACATGCCATGTTACAGTAGCAATAGTATATAGAACTGTAATAGTACACAAGTAAAGGGTTTCCATTCCTGCAAATCTGTGTGCGGTGTTTTTTCTATGACCTCTCTGTGGGTATATGTTGCAGGCAATGATTGTCATTTGTATGGGTGGCCCATACAGTGTCCAGTTGTTTAGGTGTGAACTGTAGTCATAGTGGCTGTTCCATATTTTGTGCACCTCCTACATATGTATCTTACTGTACATATCTCTGCGTGTGAATGTGTAGTCACATGTATATCTATATATATGTAAATATAAATATAAATATAAATATATATATATATATATATATATATATATGTGTGTGTGTGTGTGTGTGTGTGTGTGTGTGTGTGTGTGTGTGTATCTGTATATGCAAATATGTGTCTGTATATATGTATCCTGGGGGTGTTGACAGCTTACACATTATACATTTCCAATGGGAGCCAGACTGTACTGCATGATATGTTACCAATACCAGCCTATCATCATACAGGTGGGATGTAGGACTGTTAACATCTTCTGCCCATGTGTTGTCAGGTCCTGGTTATGGGATCTACAACACTTGGTAGTGTATTGCAGGGCAGACGTGTTTGGCTGGGGGGTATGCCTATTCGTACAAAATGTATATTGTTTGGGGCCTCTCAACCCCATTAACAGTGCATGTGGACATATGTTTTTTGTTAAGCTACCATTGCTATCTACAGATGTATGGCCACACATTTCCATGACACACAATGGGTTGCCATTTGGCTTACTGACAGAACACACACTGTAAAAGTAGCTAACTCCAATACCAGCTACAAACAAGTGACAAGTGGAGTACCTCAGGGTTCAATCCTGGAACCGCTCATGTTTGGTATCTACTTCTCTAAAGTACATGCAAGCAATATGTGACCTTGTCTAACAACCAAGAGCCATGTGGGTATCCTACTAAAGGACATTACAGAAACAGATGCTTGGTGCCAGAGCCATTGGCTCAAGCTTAATAGCCAGAAATGAATGGTTATCCCCTTTTGGGAAATACCATGTACCCATGCATTACCACATATTTGGAAGTACACTAAACACCAAAGGTGTGATGACAGACAGAGGGACACAGGTGAGCAGTGGTGTCATATTCAATAACCAGATTGCCACAACAGTGAGGTGATCCTGCTATGTGGTACACCTCATCACTAATGGCTTTTCATCCAGGAAACAGAGGTAGCTGTCCCACTGTACTCATCCCTCATTACACACATTATAGACTACAATGCCTCATTTGGTATGTACCCCACATGACATCTGCAATAGCTACAAAGGCCGCAGAAATACATCACTAAAAGTACCACAGGCTAAAGCACATGTCCTATGCATATCGTATACTCAGAGACAATCTCTGCTTAACATACAAGGTCATGGCAAACCCTGGGTATTGACATCTGTAATAAGTGTATGTAATGCCATGTACAATGCATGCATCTATGTGCTGTCATTACAATAGCAAGGGGTGTGAGTGTTATGTCTGGGCCACACAAGTATATGAGACCTGCACAGCACTGTTATCCATATGAATGTGTTATGTGCAGGGGTAGTAACCCAGGATACATGCTGTCACACTGGCATTTAGTGTAACATGGCAGTACTACTTTTGACAGTGCTCTCCCAGACAAGGGTAGAGTGCTAAAAGTACTACTGACATCGGGCACACCTGCAGGCATAGCTGGACTCTGAGGCTTCAGTATCATTTTCCTGCTGTGTGAGCTGTGTCACCGTGTATATCCCCTACTGGATAATGATCAGACATGTGAAATGTCACTGTAGAGTACTGTCTGTACAGAACATGTTAGTGAGGGCATACAACATTTAGTACTGGCATACATATTGTTGTCAAACATCCATCTGTCTACACATTCATCCTACTGCATAGCTACTTGCCAAGCTGATGTCTGTGAGTCCCTCTACAGATGTGTAGATGGCAGGTATCCAGCTGGGATATGCACAGACAACCTATGCTTGATTGACACTGACATGTCTGCCCAGCTGTGTACTAACTGGCACATATAGGAGACAGCAACCTGTACGGACCACCTGCCATGGGTACCTACATTACACTACACTACCACAGTCAACAGAACATGTTTGGGTACAGGTCTCCAACACAGGCACTAAGAATATGTTGTAATGCATGCTGCATACATTTCAACTTGATCACCTCAGTGGCCATGTACAGAAGACACCCCGAGGATTGGCTGATGCATGTCACTCTCACCCTGACGGTCACCAAAGTGGTGTCTGTTGATAGATTGCCTTCTGGCACATGGCAGGTAGCATGATACCAATGTACACACAGCCCCTACACAACCCATCTCCTCATGAACAATAGCCATGAACACAGCTATGACCACCCACAGAAATGCACCACAGTACTGACACATGTGTACGTGTGCATTACTGAGGAAAGCAGTGTCTATGTGTTAGCACACCTGTAAGTCAGAACTCCATGATGGCCTTCACAACCACCTCACACCCATTGCCATAGTCAGATGTTGCTGCTGCTGTGTTGGACATGACATGTACCCTGTTACACTCCTCACCCTAATGGCTACATGAGCCATGCATTACCGGACAACAGTGCTGTACAGATGGGTCGATAGCCATGCAAAACCCATTGAGATCTGGCAAGTGTGTGTATGTGTGCATGTCTGCATACCTGTAGGGTACACCATTCTGAGGCCACATACTCCTATTTCACTACACATTGCTACACAGTAGTACAGATAGTGTTGTTGCTCCCCATAGGTGAGGCATGGCAATGCAACACATTACTATGCCTGTGTCATGTGCATTAGATGCATATCCCCGTAATACCACTGTTGTGATATACAGTGGGTTGTATTGCAGTCATGGGCAATGTGTGGTATGTCAGAGTGTCATCATGGGTTCCAGTGCATACAATAACCACTGGGGGATGTGGGGGCTGTGCACACTGCCAGTACACCATGGTACACCCGGTATATGCCCCATGTACCACTGTATGGTGACCACTGTCCCCATCAACCATACAGGTAACTGAAACTACAATACAGCCCAGTTACACATGTGCTGTGTGCAGCCTACCTGTGACACATTGGACGCATGGACTAGTTAGTTAGCACCAATAGGTGCAGGTCTCTTGGATGTGTGTCTGCCTGTTATGTGTCTGTCAATGTGTGTATGATGGTATGTCACAATATGTATTATCCATATATGACGATTACAACCACCATTAACATACTGTACATGTCTGTGGATGTTCTGCATGTAACATGTAACATGGTACACACCTCACCCTAAATGTTGTGTGGTGTGTGCAATGAAAGCCATATAGTTCAATAGCACTACATACCTAGGTAGGGGTCTAGTCACAGTGTTGCCATGTAAGAGTGTGCATGTAAGTGGATGGGTCTACATATGGTAGCAGATTATACATGCCCCAGTAGGCCACCTGTCTATGTGGCACAGGCAATAACTGTTAGACAATCCTGTGACATTTGTGCAACTATACTCTGGATAAGTCACAGCCCTGGTGTCACCACAGTGCCATAACCCTTGTGGAATATGACTGCAGACCATCATCCTACTGACACTTGTAAACCTACAACACAAATGGATAACATTATGGAGATCACAATCACCCAGTGTTACTAAAAGCTGACATGCATCATAGCTGGATGGCTACATTACCTGACATTTATGCATTACACATTACTCCTGACAACATGTTACACTGCAGTACATTGCTGAACTGTATTGCAGTCACCATGTGCATCAGAACCATATTAGCCTGTCTCTGCATCGATGTTATGGATGACATGGATTTGGCACAGGCATCATCATATGCACAGGGTGTGTTGCTGGTTTGCCAGAGGCTGAGGGTGGTCCATACATTTGACACCATGTGTGTGGGTGAGGGTTTAATTATTTGGACATGGCATGGTGATGTGGTGCGTGTCGGTATGGGGTTGCCTTACATGTGTTTGTATAGTGTGTGGGTATGCATGCACACAGTTCTGCCATGTGGCTGCCCACACAGGTGTCTTTGGACAGCTGAAGACCATACCTGGCAGGATGTGCAGTTCACCGCTTCTGGCCATGGACATGCTGACTGTGCCTCCCAGGGGTTCCATGTGCATGTACAGGTACAGGCCTTGAGGTGCTGCTCTTCCCTGATGATGACAGATGTGCATGAGGCCTGCTTTGGTGTGGTATGGACAGCACCCCCTGTGATGTGCTGGGGCTACTACTTCCAGTACGGGAGTGGCTTGGCATCCTAGCACGTCCACATCGACCGCCTGATTTTGTTGTTTCTGGCCTACGTCCATGCAGCCGTCACACCACTCCCACAAAGTTTTGAAGCACAGACATTCCACTGTCGAGGAGGCCCACCATCTCACCCCACCATCTATCCATGATCTCGTTCTGTTCACGGAGGGCAGCAGCAAATTCACAGATGTTGTCACTTACAGATGAGTAGGCAGCCCTCTGCAGCATCAGGCCTTGTCTGTTGTACATTTCTATTTGTGCCTGTGCCTCCATGACAGCCTGAAACATGTGCCTGGTGGTACCAGTTGTGGCACCTCTGCCAGGGGCAGGATGACCAGCAGCCCTACCACAAGCACCCTAGTGCATCTGCCTATGTGGTGGCCTGCCAGATATCTGGCTATGCCTGCTGTGGACAGACGCAGCTGGCATGGTCACCACACCACCTTGTGGACTTCCACTAACTGCCAACTATCCCTCAGCTATGGCCACTGGTGACGGGGTATGTATAGGCACTGCAACTGTGTGCAGGGGAGGGGTGGCTAAGAGAAGGATGTCAAATGTTGGTGCTGTGTTGACCCCTGACAAACCCACCTGTGACTCAATCATGGTTTCATCATCATCAGTGTCTATGTGCACACCATCAGGTTGCCTGCAGGAGGGACCCTGACCCACCTCGCCACCTGTGGGGGATAAAACTAAATGCACTTTAAGACCTGTCCAGCATTACATAACAATACGTACATACACACACACACACACACACACACACACACACACACACACACACACACACTCCACCTTAATACCTACTTATATGTGATGCTACAGACAGTCCCACATGTATTCCCTTAAGTTGCCCATGATGCATCACACATGGTGACATACACTCATTAATGCCACTCATTAAAGTCTTATTCCTTTAAATGCCTACAAAAGTGACCACAACACAAGACCTGTTACTGCATTTGCACCATGACCTGAGTGTAGTACTGTTTACATAGCCTCACTGCTGTCATTCAGTGTTCACCCTATGTATGTTGGGACTTTGTGAGCTTGGTCCCTATATGTGAGGGGCTGATACGTTCCCTCCATAATGTCACACACTGTAGTGTCATGTGTAAGGATTGCTCAGTACATGCCTGACATGCTGCTCAATCAATCTATCATGTGACAACTGTGATATATGTATACACTCACTGCTGTTGTCTAGTAATTCCCCAATGCATCTGTAGTGGTGCCTAAATGGGTTGTCGTTCACCTCTCTGCTGTATGTGATATTGAGGGTATACCAGGTATCTACTTTCCCTCCAAGTGCATGTTCCATGCTACAGACCTTATTAGAATCAGCTGTCCTGTGATTACATATCAGACAAGTATTCCTGTTATGTCTTGTGTCAGTCCATGTCCATTTACTGTACTATCACAAAGGGAAGTACTGCCATATCATAAACTCCACAGTCACACATGTGCATACATGGACACCCACACAACCACACACACATGCACACACACATCTTACATGCAGCATCCTTCCTCCTCTATACCACATTGAACCTACAAATGACATGAACACCCACCCACACAGATACACACACACACAGACACACATACAGGTGAAGTTGCTCAATGATAGTACACACAGTCCTCCCATTACCCATCTGTCAACATGCATAATATATGGTACACAACAGCATACAATGCAGCTATAGTCAATCCATGCTAGTAACAGTATACATGTGTGTGAGGCATGGCCTGTGTTAATATATGATACTCCTTCCCCTGGGGAACACTGCACCCATGTACACGGTTTAGCTGTGCACCTGTTATGCACCCTGCCATGTTCTGTGCACCACAACTCCCAGGTGTACATCCCATCACTGACTGTGTAGTACTGTGTCAGTTATGTCAGCTGTAATGCTCACAGACCCTATGTTTTCCAGCAAAACATACCCGGGATGATGTGTGGTCAGATGTCAGTTGTGAATGCTTGATGCATGGTCTACAGCTCTCAACATTAGCAGACCATGTATGAACAATCCAATAGTATTACACTGGCAACTGCCAGATCATACTGTGGCTATGGGGAGTCTACACACTCTTATTGATGTGATGCACCATTCCTTGATCTGCCATGGGACAACATTGCTACATATATTAACAGTACATGAGCCTGATATGTGCCATATGTCCTGTACATCTACATGCAGTGTCTACTAAAGGTATTAGGTGTGTGGATGCTAACCGCATTGCATATAGTTGTGTGTGTGCCTATGTGTGCACATGATTAGCATGACATTTTGTTGCACCCATTGTTATGTGTACTGCAGCAGTCACTATTCCTGTCAGGGGTATACTAGCATGGCTCATCTGCATTTGCTTGTGTATGGTCAGTCTGCCCTACACATGTTCCCCAACACTGCATGACTGCAAGGTCTACTCATATGCACATCCCTTGGTGTTCACACACTACTGTCACTATTTCTGTGGGTGTATAGTTATGTCTGACACAGTTACTGACCCAGTCTGAGTGCAGATACATCCATTCTTACCATCTTTATAGCTCCCTGCTGCAGTGCACTGGTATGTCATGCTGACACTCCCTCTCCACCTTCAGGCTTTTTGCAGATGCTTGAGAAGTATGGGCCACACGTGTGTCAGTTTTCAGTGTCCTATACACTGAACAGCATGTGTTACAGCCAAATCCCAGCTAATAATGTGGACCACACTAATACATTATTCTACAGTGTACATCTGTAACAGTTACCATTGTAACACTGGTATATAAACTATTGGTGCACTGTACAGGGGTGATGTTTCACACGTGTCCCTAATGTAGTCTGTGTGTGCCACCATTATGGTAATCCCTGTGGACAAATTTCACAATAACAGGACATTGCATATCCCTCAGGTGTCTGACATACCTTTCCAATACCCCATCATGGTCACCACTGTGATGCAGTGCATGTAATAGCAACAATACGTGAACATGTACAGCATGCATTAAGGGTAGGCGTGTTAGATGTGTGCATGGCATATACCATAGCCAGTACATGCCCGGTGTATTGGCAAGCATCAACATAAACCATACTCAGCAGCTACAGGCTGCTGCCATGGTGGTATACCGGAGGGACCTTCATAAGAGTGTGAGAGATGCAATGTTAGTGGTCACAGCTGCATTGCTACAGGGTGGGTGCAGCATTACAGTACATCAACAGTACAGGTCCACAATACTAGCACTTTTGCACATCTGTTTATTACTACTATGCATCAACAAACAATAGCTATGACATATCAGATATGCATGCTCTACAAGGCAGAGGTACAGATAGCTATGAAGAGGAAGAAGAATGAAAGCTGTTGGCCCAGATGACATACCTGTGGAAGCTTGGAGGTATTTAAGGAAAATGGCAGTGACATGTTTAACCAGATTGTTGGATGGAATCTTGGAATGTGAGAGGATGCCTGAGGAGTGGAGGAAGGGTGTTTTGGTAAAGGATTATAGGATTATACGAATAAGGGTGATGTGCAGAGCTGTAGTAACTACAGAGGGGTAATATTGATCATTCACAGCATGAAATTATTGGAAAGAGTAGTGGAAGCTGGTTTAAGAAAGGAGGTGATTATTAGTGATCAGCAGTATGGTTTTATTCCCAGAAAGAGCACTACAGATGCGATGTTTGCTCTGAGACTGTTGATGTAGAAGTACAGGGAAGGTCAGAAGGAGTTGCATTGTGTTTTTCTGGACTTAGAGAAAGCATATGACAGGGTGCCTAGAGAGGATTTGTGGTATTGTGTGAGGAAGTCGGGAGTGGCAGAGAAGTATGTAAGAGTAGTACAGCATATGTACAAGGGTAGTGTGACAGCAGTGAGACCTGCAGTGGGAGTGACAGATGCATTTAAGGTGGAAGTGGGATCACATAAAGGATCAGCTCTTAGCCCTTTCTTATTTGCAGTGGTGATTGGTGATGGACAGGTTGACAGCCGAGATCAGACAGGAGTCCATGTGGACTATGATGTTTGCAGATGACATTGTGATATGTAGTGAGAGTAGAGAACAGGTTGAGGAGACCCTGGAGAGGTGGAGATGTGCTCTAGAGAGGAGAGGATAGGAATGAAGGTCAGCTGGACTATGACAGCATATATGTGTGTGAATGAGAGGAAGGATAGAGGAATGGTGTGAATGCAGGGGGTAGAGTTGGCGAAGGTGGATAAGTTCATATACTTAGGATCAACAGTTCAAAGAAATGGCGAGTGTGGTAGAGAGGTAAAGAAGAGAGTACAGGCAGGGTGGAGATGAGTGTCAGGAGTGATTTTTGACAAACTAGTATCAGTAAGAGTGAAAAGGAAGGTTTACAAGAGGGTAGTGAGACCATCTGTTATATGGGTTGGTGACAGTGGCACTGACAAACAGGCAGGTATCAGAGCTGGATGTGGCAGAGTTACAGATGTTAAGACTTGCACTGGGTGTGATGAGGGTAGACAGGATTAGGAATAAGTATAGTAGACAGTCACCCCAGGCTGGACAGTTTGGAGACAAAGCCAGAAAGGTGGAATTGCATTGGTTTTGACATGTGCTGAGGAGGGATGCTGGGTATATTGGGAATAGGATGCTAAGGATGAAGCTGCCAGGTAACAGGAGAAGATAAAGGCCTAAGGTAAGGTTTATGGATGTGGTGAGAGAGGACGTGCAGGTGGTTGGTGTGACAGAGCAAGATGTAGAGGACAGGAAGAAATGGAAACAGGTGATCCACTGTGGCAACCCCTAACTGGGAAAAGCCAAAAGAAGATGAAGATGCTCCACCTATATAGATGCAGATGCATATGCAAATGTGGTCTACTGATGTTCCCTGTGCTCTTACCTG
>NC_056739.1:719995899-720095899 GCF_019279795.1 Protopterus annectens
TTCCCACACTTTCCCGTGATTGGACGGTTTTGAAAAGGCTAAGCTATGGGCACACCTGCTACCTAATGTTGGCATTGCTTAAAGGGGCATACCACTGTGCAGATTGAGTTAGCTGGCCTACACATTGCTTACACCACATAGGCTGACCTGTGCAATGCTTAGCATTGCTTTCAATCTAATTAGCATTATATTTCCTTTTGACATTGATTTATTATTTGTTACTTGTTATATCTGTGTCTGGTATCTGTGGTTCATGTTTACGTACACTGTATGGGGTCCTGGGGACTTCAACACTTTATTACACTAACGCCTCACATCTGGCCTTAATGCAGTACTACAGTTCACATATTTATGTTATGTATCTAAAACCATTTGTGTAAACAAAGTCACATGTCAAGTCTATTGATATCACCAAGGAAACATTCATCCCATGTGGGACGACCCAAAAACTGGGTGATTTTCTTTGTGGCAACATATGTCTAAAAAGGTAAGCATGGCTGTGTTCATATGTGCATGGACAACAGCGTGTGGAAGGACTACGATACTTGGGTCGGGAAGATGTACAAGATGGGTCCTGATGGGAGGAGGAGGAGTGGAGGGCGGGCAAAGTGTGGTGGTATGGTATCTATGGGCCGGTAGCCAGAGGAGGGATGGTGGCTGCATGTGTGCAGCGGGGGGGGGGGTTGGAACTGTGGGTAATGACATCATGGGTTGAGGAGGGGCTGGGTTGGATGGGCTTGTACTGGTTGGTCCGCCTAGTGGGTGGGGGAGAGGGGAATGAAATATATGCAAATAATAGATAAATGACAATATAGTTAAACCATTATTTATATAGATCAAGCAGCATACATCAAACCTGGTAGTGTATTGCAGGGCGGATATGTTTGGCTGTGGGGGGGTTGCCAATTACTACAATATGTATATTGTTTGGGGCCTCCCAACCCCATTAGATGTGCATATGGACATATGTGTTTCTGCTAATCTACCATTGTTATCTATGGATGTATGCCCATATATACCTATATAGGTATATATATATTTGCTTACATATTTCTAACTATGTCTGTATGTACCTATGGAGATATATATCTGCGTACATATATGTAACCTGCTGTGTATATGTGGACATATAGGTGTTGCCATATATATGTGTAGATGTCTGCATTTGCATGTATATATGTTCATATATATCTATGTATATATTTCAGACTATATATATATATATTTATATACACACACACACACACACACACACACACACACACACACACACACACACACACACACACACACATATATAGATATGTAGTATCTGTTTAGATATGGATATAATTTACACACACACATACATCTAGATGGCATACATTCTCTGTACTGTTGCATGACTGGGCTGGATGTTATGTTACTGGCAACATCAGCTTTGTGTATATCTGGCATGGCTTAGTGGTAAAATCACTTTGTTTATGGTGTGCATGGTCTTGGGTTCAAGCCTTGCAGAGGTTATTTATTTTGTTGCTGGGCAGAACACAGGCCGTTGGATACAGACTGATTAAGGCACTTTAAAGCAGTGCATCTTTATTAGACAATAATTTAGTTATCAGGAGGGGAACCTGTAGTGCCATGTGTATACCAGGGTCATGTGTTTCCTGTATACCTGAATTAGATGCTCCTATTAGGTTTCGTGTACATACTGGGCAACCTTGTGTGCCACGTATGCTTTGCGATATCTACAAATAAAACCATTAGTGCAAACAAAGCTACACGTGAAGTCTTTTGTTATTAATAGGGAAACATTCGTCCCATGCAGGACAACCCAAAAATTGGGTGAGCTACATTTCCTGTTACGGCAAAAATCACACATAAATACAAGAAAACATACTCAGAGGCTCTAAATAAAAATCTGCCAAACCAACAGAGACCTCCAAATCAAACAACCAAGCAACCACCACCCCCCCAACACAAACCATGAAACACATACTTCACAAAACCAGTGTCCCATGCAGTCACAGCCCTTAAGGCAAAATAACATACCCAACATACTAGTAATAGGTGACTCTATAGTCAGGCACACTGATGTCACACTCACTAGGCTGAATAAGGAAAAGGTTACTGTCAGCTGCCTGTCAGGTGCCAGGATCCACCACATAACACAAGCGCTCAGGTCACTCCAGAACAAGTACAAATATGACTCTGACATTGTCCATGTTGGTGTGAATGACCTGAGACGTACCTCCCTAGACTACATGAAAAGAGATATGGAAGAGCTCTCCGATCTTGTAGCCCAGGCAGGTATGACCCTAACCCTGAGTAGCATTCTGCCATTGCCCAGAATGATACCACAGTACAAGGACAAAATGACTGACTTCCACAATTGGCTAAGCTTCTGGTGTCATTCTAAGGGGATCCAGTATCTGTCTGCTTCAGGTGACATGGTCGACAGACCACAATACTTTGCCAGAGATGGCCTGTATCTGTTGCTCCTGGGATTCCAAATACTGGCTAAGGCTCTTGCCGCCCCTATAGTGCCTTTTTTAGGCAAGGTTCAAATGACAAATTCACCACCGTAACAGGAACAGGCAAGCAAAAGCTGAGGGTGATGCTACTCAGTGCTAGAAGTCTAAATCTCAAAATGCACTCATTCAAGGCACTCCTTAAAATGGAGAACATTGATATCTGTGCAGTGACTGAGACCTGGTTCAAGGCTCCAGAGAGCACCGCTGCACTACCAGGCTATAACTCATACCACACTTTTCGGTCATGTAACCTGGACCGAAACATCAAAGTCGGAGGTGCGTCCATATTCATTAAGGATATCCACACTTCCAGGCTAGTTGCTCAGCATAATGCACCCGAGGTTATCCAAGAGCAACTAATGCTGGGCAAAACTGCAATCCAAATTGTAGCTTACTAAAGATCCCCCACCATGCCCCAGGATTCCCACTCCTCTTTTCTTGACGTACTTGGAAAATATTAGGGTTCAACCAAACACCCTAATAATGGGTGACTTCAACTACCCTACCCTTAACTGGAAAAAACTACTCGTGTACCAACTCCTTAGCTGACCACTTTCTATAATTCATAAACTCCAATGCCCTGGATCAACTTATCCACACCCCCACCAGGGGCAACAATATCCTAGACCTAGTCATTACCAACATGAGTAACTGGTGTTCCACACCTGAAGTCAACTCCTCGTTGGTCCAATCCAACCATAAGCTAATCACCCTTGATATCCACATCCTGCCCCCACCCCCCATTAAGGAAACCACGGTAAAAAATTTCTCCAAAGCCAACTTCATGCTTCTTAAGACATAAGTGGTGAACTTCATGATACCCATGCAGATGGACAATACAGTTACAACTGCTGAATCCTACACAAATGCACTCTATAAGCACTTACATGAGTGCATGGATCGTGCTATCCCAAACAGAACCAAGACACTATCCTCCAAAAAAGGAAGCCAATCTGGTGATCCCCTGCCATAAACAAACTGTACAACAGAAGGAAGAAACTGTTGCAAAAGAGAGTAAAATCCCATGAGTTTAGGGGTTCCCTGGTCAGCCTCAGTAAGAAGCTGAGATCCCTTATAAGATCCTCCATAGCTAGCTACAAAAACAAAATCTCCACTAATTGTAAGGACAACCACAAAGCATTATATAGCTATGTCAAGAATCTCGATGACAACACCCAGATCTGCTCTGAGTTACAGTACAACGGCATGAAAATTACTGAACCAACTGATATTGCCAACATCCTGGCAGATAGGTTCGGTGTTAACTTTACCCCCCCTCTCTCACCTCCTAAAGGGCCCATATCTATACAGGAAGAATGCAGAGTCCCTGAAATCACAACTATGCAGGTAAAAGCTGCACTCTCTAAAACCAGAAACACAGCATCCATGGGACTGGACAACATCCCAGGCTGCG
Source organism: Protopterus annectens (assembly GCF_019279795.1). Classification (NCBI taxonomy): domain Eukaryota; kingdom Metazoa; phylum Chordata; order Ceratodontiformes; family Protopteridae; genus Protopterus; species Protopterus annectens. Next base: position 719,999,827 of record NC_056739.1, read on the forward strand.
TTTTACATGAACATCAGAACAAACTGGCTCCCACCTAAGCACCATGTTCAATAATAGCCTCGCATCAGGCTTTTTGCCCACTGAATGGCACACAGCAACAGTTATCCCACTCCACAAGGGGGAGCCACCATTGATCTCAGGAACTATCGCTCTATTAGCCTGACGAGCCTGGTCTGCAAGGCCATGGAATGTATCATCATGGAACTCATAAACAAAGACATTGGTAACCTTCAAACTCTGGACCCCACCTAGTTTGGGTTTGTGAAAGGCAGATCATACCTCCTGAACCTGATCAACTTCTTTGAGACAGTCACCAAAGCCATAGATGAGGGTAAGGTGGTTCACACAGCCTATCTTGTCCTCGCCAAGGCTTTCGACACCACCCCCCATTCTGGAATTATAGCTAAACTCATTAAACTAGGTATAAATCCTTACATCACAAGATGGGTTGCCAGATGGCTCACTGACAGAACCCACATTGTAAAAGTTGCAGACTCCAAATCTGATCTCAAACCAGTGACAAGTGGAGTACCACAGGGTTCAGTCCTGGGAACCTCTCCTGTTTGGTATCTACTTCTCTGAAGTACAGGCTAACACAAAAGGCCTCTCGCTAACGAAGTTCACAGATGACTGCAAACTAGGAGCCATAGTCAAGTCCCCAAATGATGTGGACATCCTACAGAAGGGCCTCGCTGAGACAGATGCCTGGTGTCAGAGCCATGGCCTCAAATTCAATGCCAAAAAGTGCAGTGTCATCCCCTTGTTAAAAACTCTGTACCCATGAACTACCACATAGGCAACAATCTACTTAACACCAAATGTGTGATAAGAGACCTTGGGACCCAGGTGGACAGTAGTCTCTCCTTGGATAGTCACATAACCACAGTTGTCAGGAAGTCCTTCTACGTGGCACACCTCATAATAAAAGGGTTCTCATCCAGGAAAAAATAGGTCATTGTTCCCCTCTACTCAGCACTCATTAGACCCATTGTAGAGTACAATGCCCTTTTTAGAATGTACCTCACAAAACATCTACATCAGCTGGAAAGGCCATAGAAGTACCTCAAAAAGAGGATTACTGGCCTCAAACAAATGCCCTACACTGACCGTCTCAAAAAACTCCAGCTTTACTCCGTAGCATATCGCCTACTCCAAGGTGATCTCTGCCTAACATATTAAGCTATGTCAAACCCAGAGCTCTTGGACATACTACACCTAAAGAAATCCCACTCCCTCTGAGCTACATGCTCTAGGGACCTAAACCTTGTCACCACAATAAACAGGCATGCTGGAGGGATAGATTCCTGTCCCAGAGACTTTCCATACTCTGGAACAGGCTACCCATCTATGTCAAGCAAAGTTCTTCATTAGCACTCTTCAAGAAAAATCTTGATGAGTGGATGGGAAATTAGAAATACACCCCAGGGATCACTTCTGTGTCTCTGCTCGACAGTGACACAGGAAAATAACTTTCTTGGGTGGCGTAAGCCAGTGAACCTTGTTGGCTATGCTTACGTAAGCCCCTGGACTGATAGCCTAGTACCTACCTATAAACCTATGAACCTATGAACCTCAGGCTTCGATCACACTGAGTGGTGCAGAGCTACAGTTATCATACTCCACAAGGGGAGGAGTCACCTTGGATCCTGGGAACTACAGTCCCATCAGTCTGGCGAGCCTGGTCTGCAAGGGCTTGGAATGCATTATCATGGAACTTATAAACTAAGACATTGGCAGCCAGCAAACACTGCGCCCCACCCAGGTTGAGCTCGTGAAGGGCTGATCATGTCTCTTGAACCTGATTGACTACCTAAAAATAAAACCATTGGTGTAAACAAAGTCACCCGTGACGTCTATTGTTATTACCAAGAATAATCATAAAACAAAGCACCTTAGACTCACAAAGTGGCAAAGTGGCAAACACAGCTTTAATAGTCACAGTCCAACAAACACAAGCACGAGACATCCACAAGAGCAAAATTAACGTTCACAATGTAAATCCCGTTTTCGTCATCAACTTCATCAGATCAGAATTGCTCTTGTGGATGTCTCGAGCTTGTGTTTGTTGGACTGTGACTATTAAAGCTGTGTTTGCCACTTTGCCACTTTGTGAGTCTAAGGTGCTTTGTTTTACGATTACTAGTTTTTTGGGCACCATCCATTTTTTAAAAGTTATTACCAAGAATAAAGTCATCCCATATGGGACGACCCAAAAATTAAAGGTGTTATCCTTTATGGTAACCTCATGTCTGCAAAGGTAGGCATGGCTGTGTTCATATGTGTATGGAGTACAGCGTGTGGAAGACCAAAGATACTTGGGTTGGGACAACGTACAAGATGTGTCCTGAGGGGAGGAGGAGTGGAGGGTGAGCAAAGTGTGGTGGGGTGGTTGCTACAGACCGGTAACCGGAGAAGGGATGGTGGTTGTGTGTGTGTGCGGAGGGGGGGGGAGACTGTGGGTAAAGTAAATATGGGTCAAGGAGGGTTGGATGGGCATGTACTGGTCGGCCTACCTAGTGGGTGGGGGAGAGGTGAATGAGATATAAAAAAGTGAAACATCAAAGGAGAATAATTTAAATCCCTATTTAAATAAAACACTTAAAATAAAATAAACCTGGTAGTGTATTGCAGGGCGGACATATTTGGCTGTGAGGGGGGTATGCCAATTCATATGTATATTGTTTGGGGCCTCTCAACCCCTTTAACGGTGCACGTGGGCATATATGTTTCTGTTAATCTACCATTGCTATCTACAGATGTATGGCCATATATACCTATATAGGTATATATATTTGCTTACATATTTATAATTATGTCTGTATATACCTACAGAGATATATATCTGTGTACATATATGTAACTTGCTGTGTATATGTGGACATATAGGTGTTGACATATATATGTGTAGATGTAGGCATTTGCATGTATATATGTTCATATATAAGTATATATGTATATATGTCTGAATATATACATATATATATATATATATATATATATATATATATATAAAACTACATATATATATATATATATATATATATATATATATATTGTATCTGTTTAGATATTAATATATTTACACACACGCATACATCTAGATGTTGGTGTACATTCTCTGTACTGTTGCATGACTGGACTGGTTGTTATATTTCTGAGAACATCAGGTTTTGTAATATCAAGTATGGCTTAGTGGTAAATCACTTTGTGTTTGGTGTGCATGATCCTGGGTTTGAGCCTTGCAGAGGCTGTTTATTTTGTTGCTGGGCAGAACACTGGCTGTTGGATACAGAGTGATTAAGGCACTTTAAAGCAGTTGTAAGCGGGTTTGCACAGAGTTAAGCACTGCTAACTTCCGGTTACAGTTTCTTATACTCAGTTAGCTTCCACATTGCTTAATCTGTGTAGGCACTGCATACCCCCGCACAAACATACATAAACACGCCTACTAGTGCTTACATATGCTTACTACTGCTTAGTTGTGCCTAACACTGGTTACTAGTGCCTTATTCATTATGACACTGCTACTTCACATGTGCATTTCCTGCAGTAGTCTACTTCATAAATATGTGTTATTTAGTGGGTTTTGCAACAAAACTGTTGGTTATAACATGCTTTGTCATGTAAGACAGACTGTGCTGCAGTAGAACTCAAACCGGGAATGCCTGCTCGTTGGCGAGAGCTCTACCCACTACACTATTGCTGCGCTGCTTCATTTGCGTATATCTTTCTTGTTATCCTTGTCAGCCTTTTCAGCTGCTTTAACCGTAGCTAAGCGTTGGGCACACCTGCCCACCTACGGTTAGCAGTACTTAGATTTTTAAACAAAATGAATACACGGGTTTCTTCATTTCATTTTAATGTACTGTTGCTGTTGTACACATCTGGATCTGTTGGTGGGGTTATGCGGACACCTATGAGCGATCTTGCTCACTTCTTCCCACTTTCTGCTGTTCTACATTGCAGGGATGTGTTTATTCTAAGAGCTCTGCTCTCAGACAAGCCTCCTGCACTCGTACACGCTCCATGTAAGCCTAGGAGCTCGGGCAGCATGCCTTCATTGATTAGGGTTGCCACCTTTTAACAAGGCCACAGTGGGACATGGGGTGTGGCCAGTAGGATAGGGAGTGTGGCCAATATGATACTGACCTCACCCCCCACCATGACATCACCAGAGGTGTTAAAGGAAATGCAGTATTACAATTATGGATAAAACATTGTGACATTACAGCATACTGAAAACTCAAACCATTTAAATGAATTGAACTATTACTGCAAAAACACACATTACTCAGTTGTAACAGTAAATAAACTTTAAAGGAATAAAAACACACTACTCATTAAACAGACTTGTCTATTTAAAAAGTTAAAAAATTCATAAACCAACCATGACTATTCAGAAAGAAAACTTAAAAAAATCTACATACCACATACAAGCCAAGTATAAAATTAAGACTTTTTATTGTCAATTAAAGCTAAAGCAAAGAAAAAACACAAAACTACATAACTGTACCCTAGTACTACATACTGCACACTAGGAAATTAATGATAAACAAAGAAAAACACAAAATTACAAACTGCACCCTAGTTCTTTATACTGCACACTAGTACACAATCACTTTTTTTTAAAAGTGTACTTTGAATTTGATTTTATGGCTTGAAGAAGGGCCCGATTTGAAACAATATTTGAGTAAAAGTCACAGCATTTCATCCAGTAATTTACAGTAATCATTAGTTTGGCTTTTAACAAGTCCACACTACATCGGTTTCGCACATCTGTCCATTTACCTTTCACCAAAGAAAAAACTCTTTCTGCAAATGCGTTTGAGGTCAGTATAGATAAAACCCTAGCAATTACTGAATATAGTGTAGTCAGTTCAGGCCCTTCTTTGAAAAGCTTCAGCCACTTCTCTCCTGGGGTCAAGCTTGTGTTACATAAGTGTTCGAGAAAGGGCCTAATTGCCAAGTAGTCCCTAAAAAGATAATCTTCATCTACATCCTGCAGACTCAGGGCAGTGGTTACATTAAGTAAGTCACTGAAAGCAAAGGGCTCATTTAGAGATAATTTAGATAGTGTAAACAAGTAGTTGCTTTCAGTATAATCAAACCACTGTTCCAGGTATTTCACTGCTGTCTCCAAGAATACAATAAAGTCTCTTTTCAGTTTGTTAGCAGAAGTGCTATCTAATGTGCTCATAAGTGCCCTAAGTTTCCCTCCAAAGAAAGCACCTTCAGCTCTTGCCTGCAGTTTTTGCTTCAGAGAGACCATTACACAAAAAGTTTCCATGGCAGTAAGTGCTGATTTTTCTAATGTACTTATATGTTCATTAAAATCAACAAGAACAGCACAGAGAAAGTGCAAATAGTACTAGGGCAGCATTGGCAATTCATTCTCACCATGTTCATTAGCTGAAAAGTACTGCCATATCTGCCGGGGGGGTCTCCTCTTCTCCCTGGGAGAGGAGATAGGACTGGAGCACTGGGAGATTTTTCACTACTCTTTCAATGGCTGGGAGTAGTGACAGTCACCTCTCAAATTCCATGCCACAAAACTCAAAGAAGTCTTTCAAGTCTCTGGTCCTTGTGGCAGAACATGAGAAGTGGCTGAAAAGTTTCATTACAAATACTTCCACATCGTGCGGTAGTTGTGCTGTAGCTTTTTTTGGCTGCATTGTGAATGATGTGGGCAACACAGTTAGCCTTCTGGAGTGATGGGCACTTTTCTTTTAATCTGGTATACACACCAGATTTCCTCCCATAGTTCACACTGGCATTATCAGCCCCATAAGCTGAAATGCTGTTCCAGGGCAAGGAGTTCCTTTCCATAATGTTGGAAATTTGCTGTGAAATAGCCTGTGCAGATCATCAGGGTCTTTATAGAAGTCCAAAAGGCCATTCACCACGCCTTCTTCTTTAGAAAAATACCTCACAACAAGTGGAAATAATTTTATGTTCCCCTTGTTGGAAGTATCTGATGAAATTGCAAATGAAGTGCCTGGTTTTTGAAGGTCATGCAGGAGGCATTCCAATGAGTGCGGTCCCAAAACATTTTCGACAATGGCTTCAGCCTTGGTTCTTCCACAATATAGTTTCTTTGCAGTGTCTGAGTCACTGTACAACTGGCTAGCCAACCTTACTGCACAGTCCAAGCTGTTATAGGAAATGTTGTGCTTAGCATGGAACACCTCAGAGGCTTCTGCTGCAATGATCCTAAGTTCTGGTCCCTCAAGGTTTGCGTTCCTTGCCCACTTTGTCATCAGGTGATTGGATTTAGCTTGAAGAATAGCAGTCTTATGTTGTTCAGCTGCCTCATGTCATGCGACATTGTTTCTTCCACCGTGGGTCACTAGAAATTCTCTCTTGCAGTACCTGCAGAATGCTTTGACATCACCGCATCTCTCGATCCAGTCGAATTCTGTTTTCCAAACATCCTTCCACTTGCACATTCTCTTGCTGCTGGTTGACTGTGATGAAGCTGCTGCTCTCTTCATGCTTGAATCTGTACGTACCTGATATGCAATATATTTACCAAAACTGTGTTAGTAGGGTGCAGTAATATACTGGTGCACAGCACAAATGAACTGGCTCAAAAAACATTGGCACACGAAAGAACTGGCTCGAAAAACAGTGGCATGCAAAAGAACTGGCTCGAAAAACATTGTCACACAAAAGAATTGGCTCTAAAAACATTGGCACGCAAAAGGACTGGTTCGAAAAACATTGGCATGCAAAAGAACTGGCCTAAAAAACATTGGCATGCAAAAGAACTGGCTTAAAAAACATTGGCATTGGAAAGAACGGGCTTGAAAAACATTGGCATGGGAAAAAAACTCGCTTGAAAAACATTGGCACTTGAAAGAACTGGCTTGAAAAACAGTGGCACTCAAAAAAAATGGCTTGAAAAACAGTGGCACTTGAAAAAACTGGCTTGAAAAACATTGCCACTCAAAAGAACTGGCTGGAAAAACATTGGCATGCGAAAGAACCAAGGAATGGAACAGAAAAGAGTTATTACAAACAGTTTGAAAAAGTTCAAATAGTAAATGAGGTAATGTAGGGGGCATTTTGGCTATTGAAAACTAACATTAACACAGCTTGTAGAAAATGAAATGCATTATTTTTACCACCGAACATGCCCACCTCACACCACCCCTCAAGAAAAAAAAGTTAACCACATTCACTGAACCAAAAAAAACACTAAAATGAATCAGAATGCACAGTGGATACCATAGACCTGATTTAGCTTTTGACCACAGCAATTAAAAGAAATGTATGGCACTAATTTACACAGCGCAATGATCTATTAATGAACATGCCCAACAGCAGCACTGGTCGTAATCGGATTATAATGAAAACAGTACATTGTAAGTTTATTGAAGACATCACTAAAACACAAAATACAAACTTTGCTACTTATAACAACGACATGATTTAGAACAATCTCAAATGCACTGCATTAACTTCTGAGCATGCATCCACAAAAAAAATAAAGAGGAAAAAATGTCCGTAAACATTTTAACTTTTAAAAATACTCTTGCAAGAGTAGTAAAATAAACTACAATGTACAGCAGACTCCATGGGCTCCTTTTACCTCAAAACATTGCAATTAAGAGTAATTTACCCAGCACAGTGATGCAATAAACAGGCCAAAGTAAAAGCAGCACACCCATATTCACATTACAAGCAAAGCAGGACATTTTAACCTTATTAATAATGCATAAAAAATTAAATGCACACATTTACAAGTATAAATGAAAACAATCTTGAAACAACTTTGGCAAGTTGGCAACATGTACCTACTAGAATAATAAATGCACTACTTTAACTGTTAACATTCCCCCTCAAAAGGTAGTCTTGTACCACATATACATTGACTTGCAAGAACTAACAGGACAAATTACCCAAACAGTATATCCTAACTTCCTGAAAACAGGATTAAATTGCACTCATTTCCACACAAAAAAGTGCAAACTATGCTCGAAAATTTTCTATCTGCAAACAGAAAATGCCCAGAAAAAGCTACGACAATAGAAATACATCACACTAAGTTTATATTTCACTGCCCCCCACCAGAAATAAACAACTTCTATACACACAGTTCAGCCTTTTAAAAGTAATACTTCCAAATCATACCCCCAAGAACAATAACAATTACATATAGATACACGTTTTATACCTTTAAAAACTACTACCTCTAAACATTAAAAAATGAAACCACAATATATTCCCATTTTAAACTCCTACTCAAAAATCTCAAAATAACCACTGTACAGATTTAAATACTGCATACTACATCCCCATCTACCTCTAAAATTAAAAACTTAACTAAAGCACAATATTCCCATTTTAAATAATTAAAGCCACAAAATACTATGTTATGTACTTACCACTATCACGGTTTTTGCTGGGCTAGCTTGCTTCCTTCCTGCTGGAATGACCAGTTGGATGACTGGCTCTGTCTGCTCAAGTGGCTGGGCTGGCTGGCAGGCTCCCTTGCTGGCTAGCAGGCTCCCTTGCAGGCTGGCTTCTTTGCTGGCTGGCTGGCTGGCTTTTTTGCTGGCTGGCTGGCTTCAGAAATTTCATATCTTTTTCCCTTCGCAGCTGTAGAGCACTAAAACAAAACTGCTCTACAGCTGCGACCTTTATTGGGCTCTTCTAGGTAAATCCCCACCCCCTCCAATCCCTGCAGCTAATTGCTGTTTGAATTACACCAACCGGACCTAGCAGGGAATCCCTCTAACTGCAAGTCCGGGTTAGTGACGTAGCTGCTTTGGCGTGGAAAAAACTGAAGTATTTTTGGCTTTTCCATGGCAACAGCAATTCGTGAGCGCAAAAGGGGGAAAACGAGACTTTTAAAGTCCCAATGTTGGTGAATGCAGGAAGCGGGATGAGAGGGCTCAACCCGTGAATGTCCCGCTGACAACGGGATGGGTTGCACAGAAGATTGGTAAATCCGGGGGAGTATAAAAAACAAAGACAATATTGTCTTTGTTCTTTTGTCCCATTTTAGTTTTTAGTTCTTATTGCACAGTACCACCAACCCGTACAAGCATTGTGAGGAAGTGTTGCACATTTGTACAAATTGTGAACTAATTTTTAGATTCATATGTCATAAAAACTTTCTGCTTCTCAATGTAAAGGGACTTTGGCCCAGATCATTTGAGTAACGAATGAATAATAGACAACTGAATATTTTATGCAACCTTCTGCCAGTTTTCAAAAGATAAGCAACACTTCTGAAATGTATAATCTGTCAACATTTCCAACGATCTTAAGAGGTGATAAGATAGTATAAGTCACCTGATATCCAGGAAAAAGATATGAATGACTCTGTTTGACCTCTGAATTTTCAGATGTGTACAATCAAGGCCAGAAAAAATACAAATGAGTTAGAAGGTAGCTGTGGCAACAGCAAAAGGTATGTAGCCTCAGTGTACAGGACATTGAGGCTACAATTTATTTAGCCAGACTAGCTTCTCATGTTTGATAATTAGGGAACAGGATGTGAGTGACGCAAAACCAAACACAACCTTTGTAATTTGGGAAAGAACTCATAAGCTAAGTCCTAGAATGCTTTCTTACAGTAACTGGTTTACTGTAACAAACTTGTGGATTGTAATGTCTACATGACAGTTTGATGAATAAGTAAATGGAATATGAAAATATTGTTTTCACTGAATGCTGAATTCCATGTCAATGTCAGAATTCAGTATTCAACTTTTTTTTGTTTTGCATACCAGTGTCAACAAACTATCACATGTGAAACCCATCCATTACTCCCACAGATATACATTTGAATAAACATAAGGCTGTGTAAGATTTGGTGGCATTCAGAATGTGCAGTGTTGTGCTAGACATTGTTCTAATCCATGAGGTGTTAACTCTTCTCATTTTGATATCAGCCTTTGAAATGTCACAAGATTGTGAGCCAGATACCTTACAATTTGGAGATGCTGGCATGCCACACCAACTTCTATTCCTTATATTCTCTATTTGGTTTTGTTCCAGTTAAACAGCTCTCCAAACATCATGAATACACAATTGCTTTTTGCCCAACAAACACCTTAAATACATGTGCTATCCCTCCATTGCATTCTGAGCCCATGGATAGCCTGGACTTGCAGTATCCCAGTGGTTCCAAAACATGACATCAAGTAATGGAGGAATGCATTCAGTTACTGGTGTATGATTACCATAGCTCAAGGGCCTGCTTAAGATGTACATTTCTTTAAAGAACACAGAGAGAGAGTATCCAAATTCAGGCATATATGCTTCAATTAGAGTAAATGTAGGCATATCTACTTCAATTTGAGTAAATATATCACCAATATAGTCAAGATTGATAAGGGCTAAAGTAGTTATTTCTTAACAATCCTTTTGTCTTGCTTCTGATATATTCTTTGCAATATTGTTAACTGCTCCCTTCTCAAAGTTGCATTACAGGTTTCAGTGTCAAACTAAATCTATGACACACTTTCATCACCAATCTCCAGAATATATTGTAACACACTTTTGTTTTACTTGTCAGAATATCGTATACAACAGGAATTATTCTCCTATTATTGTCACCAAAACTGCAATGCACAGTATTTATTTGTTTGCAGTCAGACTTATTAATCAGAAATATTTCATCGACTAACAGAAATAGTGCCGTACGTAACATCTCAGTACTAGTTAACACTAGTTAATATCACATTTGACTCAGTACTGGTCTGGTCACTATAAGTAATTATGACTGCACCAGGGTTTATGGATAACATACAGGATATATGACAGTTGGTGCCATCTATATAATTAAAGTACTATTTTTAAAATTTTTTTCCTGACTCTATGTTCAGTCTGTTTTCAGATGTTACTGTTAAGCAAATGGTTCACTACATTGGTAGACTTTGTAGTAATACCTTCTGAAACTATCTTGTAGGGATCATAAGTTGTAGTTTCAGCTTTTCTTTTAATAATATCTCTAGCATTGCAAGTATTCACCTCAAGTGGATTTGGACCCTGGCGAAGCATACTGCTTTTCAATAACTCTTCACCGTTAGAAATAGCTATTCACCAGCCTTTACATTTGTTAACCCCTTTCTATTGCACTACCAATAATTCTTACAATCAGACTTCTTTACAAGATGACACATGAAGCCATCTACATTAAGCAGATGTTCAGCTTTTTGGGAAGGTATAGTGACATGTATTTGTTTAACTTCACCATGTGGATAAATGTTGCATTCGATTTCCAATTTTTATGACCTCCTCATTGTTTATGCTGTGTTGATTATAACACCATGTACTGCTAATACCTTAACTTGTTACAACTTTGCATCTGCAATACTATGCACATATTACATACTGCCCCTTAAAACTGCATTTACACATCTGCAAAGGTTTCAAATGTTACTTCAGTATATGTACTTACCATTTCTTCATAAACTAACCTGTACAGTCTTTGTACTGATGTTCAGAAAATGTCGCCGGTCTAATTATCAAATATGGATTCTCAAACTGGGATGTTATCTCGACATATACAATGTTGACATGCTAGCATAAGACTATGTAGGCATTCAACAACATAATAATTGGGCATATCCTGTCCCACCACCTGAATTTCTAGTTAAGTGATAATAAACTATCTAATTAAGGACTATGCAGTTAATGACAAATGATGGTATAAATTATAGGACAAGCATTTCTTGAAGTACACTAATTGTAATTGACAAATGATTTTTCAAAAAAGGTTGCATATGTAACCATGATATTAAATTAGGAATTGGATAAGTTGTGATTTGTTACATTATAAATGAGGAACTCAGATGTTCATATGCAAATACTTGGCTAGCTGTTTTTGTCGGCCATTCTAAGCCTAGCCAATTTCCCTTTCAAAGGAGAGAATTAAACCCTCTACCATTTCTCAAGTAAATGCCTTGACCATTATGTCAAACCCCAACCCCAAATGTAGATGTAAAGGGTTTGCAGAAGTAATACAATTCAGTACATGTTACTTGGAGCAGTCTTAATAGGCATCTAGGAATGAGGACGGAAGCGTGTTTTTAGCTAGGGGATCCAGAATATTGATAAATGTCAACTTACGGCATTAGAACATGGATTCAATTAACCTGGATGGTACACAGCCAGCCAGGAGCTAAGAAGGAATTATTAGCTTTGCCCATCTCAGATTTATGAATTGAGAAGTAAAAGCCATCCCCCACTCCTGCTGCAAAGACAGTAACAATGAATACTGGGCAACCTGCAGGTTGATCTATAAAAGTAAGAAGCTAAGTAACATACCTCACAATTGGTACAGATATGCAGTCACAACATGCCACAGAAAAGTGACAAACACTCCTTGGGATTCATGGACAAAAGAGTAATTGTGTAAAGGCATCCAATGTAATTAGGAGAAATAATTATGGTACATATTTGTTTTTTTAAATAATGGTATACAGTAATGTGCACTCTTACAAAACTTACCATAATATAATACCAACAATATTCAGAAACTTTGTAATGATGCCAAGATTTAAAATAAATAGCACTATCAAGAGCTGTAGGAGGGTAGTGGACCACCTGGGTGATATTTTCCATTTTGTGCAACCTAGGGCTGTCTCCCTATAGCTTTCTACTGACCATATTAACATCACGAGACCAAATTTTATGTGAGGGGAAGAGAGGAGTAATACTGTATGTGTCCCTTTTATACAAGAATAAGTACAGGCATTACTATGGCCTAGGAGAAGATGAGAAAAACACAACTGAGGAACCACAAGAAAAGCATGTAAGGTGCTAGGTATATATCTATCCCTTCATCCCATGCGGGATGACAGATCTTCTCAATAAATTAGTCAAGTGACTTAATCCTTTTCTTTAGCAATCCAGGCTGTTATTGTCAGAACTGAAAGTGCCAGTGAACTCAAGTGTTTGCAAGCTTCTCTAGAGTTGGTATCTATAATTTGCAGGGGGTTTGGGGGGCATGCCCCCTCTGCAAAAATGTAAAAAAAAGGTAGGTGTTTGTGTTTTTATATTAACTCACCATGCAAACATCCGACATAACTGCAGGGCTGCCAGTGATGCTTTATGCCACAGACTGCATCGCTATATCTATGTCACAAACAATGAAAAGGTGAGAGAGTGTATGAATCAGAAGGGAGTTCTACTCTAAAAGTTACCATAAAAATTTGATCTTCAGCATATCCTACAAGCAGTCAGGAATTGTCACAGGTCAGACATATTACAGATGAAGCTTGTGTTGTAGGATACAATTAGGACCGCATATACCAATAACTTGCAAGTAGCTGTGTGCGCCACACCACATGTGTAAGTATCTAAACCATAATCTCTGTGTATTTTACAGGAGATGAGTACAGCAACTGTGAATGATGACATTAAACAATGACACTACCTGTACATTGAGAAGAGGTATAAACAGGCCCAACCCCCCCCCCACACACACACACACACACACACACACACACACACACACACACACACACACACACACACACACACAGACGGTAGTAGCATACATAGTTTCCACTGTAAAGGGATGGATCCACTGCATGGATGAAAAAAAGGATACACAAAGTTATGTATCAGAGAAGACAGCAGAGATGCTTCTGGCCTGCATTTTTCTGCACAAAAGTGGTTGAAATAGAGGTCATCTCACTGTTGTCATGTGATACAGGTGGATGCTGATGGAGGTGAGCAATAGAATAATAAAAAGTAGGTTGCAGTAAAAGTGCCACCAGTAGCACATGTTGGGCAATAAATACACTGAAACTGTACCAATACCTGGTGAGTCTCTATGCCCCAGTCATGTGGCAGATGTGCATTTAATATGCATAATCTTGATTCCCCCTACCTGCCTAACAGTGCATACAGTACAAAGAATAATAATAATGTGGTGCTGCAATGGTAACAGTTTGATACGAAGTTGCACAGTGCACATATAGTCTAAGCTGTGAATCAGACAGTGTATCCTGTAAGGTAATTGTTAGACACCCAATAGGCCATCAGATGTACAGACACAATCCACACAGACACATAGGCCACATAGACTACATATGCCAGGCACAGATACCAGAAGTATACGTCATAGGAAGTGAGTCTGCCGATGGCATGTCTCAGCCTAGAGCATATCAGTTGCATGGGTGTCAGTCCCTTCTCTAGGTGCTCAGTGTATGATGCTGAAGACAGATGTGTGTAAGCCTTACACCTGATGAGAAACATCCAGACAGCTGTCTGTTGGGCATGAGTCACTGCATCCATGGACAACTACTTCAGCCTGCATGCAACAGGCTAATGGTCTTGTCTAGTCCACTCAGGACTGTTTTAGGGTGGTAGTTCATCTAGTGTACAAATCTGCAGTAGGCAGCCATGGCTGGGTTGTGAACAGCTGTCATGGGTTTGTGTCCTGCCATTACATTAGCTCCATGTTCAGCCAACATAGCACTCAGTAATAAGTGTCACTGCATGTATGCATGTGACACCTCTTCAGTCACATAAATGACACTGTGAATAATGTGAATGCTACCAGCACTGTCTTTTCTCATTGTTGTGCTTTAACAAGTCCTAATGATAGTGTCATGTCCAGCCACAGTGCTATAAATGTCAATGTGATCCCTGCTACCCATACCACTGCGTGTGCAGTATTGAGCTGAACAGATGCATTTCCACTGTCTTTGTTCTCAGAAAACTCTTATAGAATCAGACATAAATTCTAACAAATCTGTCTGTCAGCTCCTGTCCAGACTTAAGCTAAGCAGTTCCAGTATAAATAGGTTTATTGCCTTCCAGAATGGTATATGCTCTTCTGTGTTATCTGCTTACCTTCACAAGATTTGAGGTGTTGCACCACAAAGTAATAATAAGCAAAACAGTATTATCAGATGATGTAACACAGAGATGCTAATGCTGCAAGCCAAAAAAGTGTAGGTGCTCTTCTGCATCCTCAGATGGAATACAAGTCCTTACTGGTAGCATGATTTCAGGTGGGGGATCTTGGCATGTTGCTGAGGTGTATGATGAAGGAATCTCACAGTGAAAGCCATAGTAGACATGGCATGGTACATCATGTCTGATCTACATGCTGCTAACTACTAGCTATATGTGTGCATCTATAGTTCCAGTCACTGTGAATAATAGTATCTTTACATGACATTGAAATAGGCAAAATATTATCTCCTCACTATCTTCTCACTAAAGTCATCCATTTTCTTATAGACACTCAAGAGGTTTCTGATCCATTGTACAGGGTTGTGATTTAATAATCCCTGAGGAAGAAATTCCTTTTTTTTAATCCCCCCTTTGTTGACCAGGTTAGTCTCACTAGACTAATTGTCTCTTTTCAAGGTTGATTCAAGATGGTATTCATATTTACTGGGTGAAATTTGGCCAGGGCATCAGGGAACTTCCTCTACTCTCAGTAGTGGGGGAAGCATTTGTGTGTGACACAACAGACTTCCTATTCCTGTTCCAGACATGGAGATGGCCTGGAGAAACATGGAGAAAACATGGCTGATTCAGCTTGTGCTGAAAATGGAATGAAAGTTGCTGAAAACAGTTGAAATGGTAGACTCACTACCAGAAATTTTCTGATGATGTGGTTGCAGAAAAAAACAGTGACATTGGAGAAAAAGGAGCTTGTAAAGAAAAAGGAGATTGTAGTTGAAACAAAGGCAGATTCAGAGGATGACTTTCAGAGATTATTTGAAGGAGAGACATTTACTTCTGAAAAATGCATAATTACAACCCATCCAAGTGTGTGTGTGTGTGGGGGGGGGGGTTGCGGGATGATTATTTGGAAGAAATGGAAAACCAAACTGAGCTAGAAAATGGAGAGGAAATTTCATGGAATGAAATCATGGAAAAAATAGAAGAAGAAAAAGGAGAACAAGAAACTGTGCCAGGAAAGGTTCCAGAGACAAAAACATATGCACAAACTATTGGAGAAGGAACAAAGAAGGAGGAATAAATAAAAGAAACAAAAAGTAGTGTGCAGTATGTGTGAGTAGTAAAAAAGAAGACAGTGTGGTCAGGTATGAGGTTTGGGGCTCTGTCTTAGCACCCCTGGGTGTCAAAGCAAAGAGGTAAGAGCATTTACTTTTATTAATAAAGAAACCTTTTCTGACTTGATATTTGAGACTGGGCAAGCCATAGAATTTTTTTCGGGGTGCATATAAACAAAAGAAAAATATTTATCCATGGTCAGAATATGTGGTGCAAGCTTTTTACAGACAAACAAAAAAATAATGATCCAGTTTAGAACTGAAGTTGAAGCAAAAGAACTGAAAGAACATTTGCTAACTATATGTATAGAAGTAATGGGCACTACAAAATTATATGATGAAAAGGACTATGGACTGGAGATGGGAATGTAGAGTAATACTGAAAATGGAAAATAATAATGTTATGCATGTACCTAGTATTATTAATGTTCATGGTAATAGGGGTTTTGTGAAATACAGGGGTCAACCAAAGACTTGTTATTTTTTGGGCAAAAATGATAATTTAATCAATGAATGTGATAAGACACTATTTATGTGGTAAAACAGGACATAATGCAAAAAATGTGATTTAAAGTGCAAAAAATGTGGCAATACTGGTCATTCATGGCAAGAATGTGAAATGAATGTGCAAGAAAATGAAAATGAAGTTATACAGGAGAAAGAGACAGAAGAATTTGTTATACAAGGAAATATACAAAAAGATGTGACTGATGATGTTATTTATAAAGTTAAAGAAGTAACAAGGAAAAAGAAACAGAGGAGAAAAGTGAGGAAGAATCTGACTGGCACACAGTAAGAAATAAAAATAATTCAATAGGGAAAAGAGTTAAAGAAAGGAAAAGAAAATTCAAAAATATAATGCTTAGGGAAAATAAAGGAACGGAATAAACATTTTATTATACTAACTGTTCTTAAAAGCTGAAGATAATAGCTTTAAATGTGAACAGTATGAAAACTCTTAAGGGAAGAATGCATATATTACAATGGTGTGCTGCAGTAGATGCACATATTATTGTTTTAGAAGATATCAGATTATTAATAGAGTAAGAAAAATCACAAACTGAAAAACTTTGGAATGGTGCAGTAGTTTAGAACATGGGGAAAGAAATGTGCTTGGGTATATGTATATTATGTCAATAAAGCATTAAAATATTAGAAGTAACCATAGTGGAATTAGAACAAATTACGGTAATGGACTTGAGATGGAAAAATATGTGTATAGAGTTATAGCTTTATATGCATATGTAACAAAAAAAGAGAGAAATTCTGTTTAAAAATATTCTTGAATATATTTGTGCAAATATGGACATTATACTGGTGGGTAATTTTAATTCTAATTTAAGAAAAAATAAGAGCAATTGTGATGTTAAAATGGTTAAAGAAATTATGAGATGTGGAGCGTTAAGTGCATGGGAGAATAACCACTGGACCTACAAAAGGAATGAAATTAGGACAGAAATTGATTATTTTTAATATCTGATAGTTTAAAAATTAAAAAAAGTAATTAATTATACTGGATTTTCAGCTCATTTGGCTATATGGGCTAAAGTACAAGAAAATGAAGACTATATAAAAATGGGAACATGAATAAAAAGAATTAATGAAAAGGAATTAGATTTAGAAGAGAAAAAAATAACTAATTATGGAAAAATCATATGATTATGAGAATGTTTTATGAGAAGTAGACTGTTTAGTGGCTTAATTTTAAAGATAAATATAAAAAAGTGTTTTTAGAATGTATAAGGAAGAAAAGAAGAAAATAAAAAGAGAAGTATAAGACTTATTAGAGAAGAAAAATTCCTTTTATGAAAAAGAAACATATACAAAATGAATCGAATTAAAATTAACAACTTGTTATATAAAATATTGTTTACAAAGAAATAAAGAAGAGTTAGCGCCATACTTGAGTAAAATAATAAAAGAAGGGAAATAAGAGAATTAAAAAAAATAAGGAAGGTAAACAAATAAGACAACAAAAAGGAATATGCAAAATAATTAAAGAATATGTATTGGAATTATTTGTTAAAAGAGAAGAAAACATAGAACAAATTTATAAAGGTGAAAAATTAAATAACAGAGATAATGAGTATTTAGAACAAAAAAATAACTATGAAAGAATTGAATGAAATTCTAAAAGATATTAACATGAATTCTGCAACAGGATTGGACAGAATTGAATATGGTATGTATAAAGAAATGAAGGAGTGGCAAAATAATTTTTATAGAAGTTATGATTGAATGGTTAGAAATGGAATTAATAAGAGATGTCCACAGGAGTTATAAAATTTATATTTAAAAAGGAAAATAAAGAGGAGATAAAAAATTGGAGATCTATAGCATTGAATAATATGGATTATAACATTTTTATGAAAATAATATCAAAAAGGTTACAAAAATGAATAGAATATATGACCAAAATGTATTCAGAAGAAAAAAAAGGAAGTCAAGAGTTATTATGGATAATAAGAGAAATAAGTGATGATAGCATAAATAAAAATGTAGAAGCAAAGGTTATGATAGGGGATATAAGTAAAGCCTATGATAATATTCAATATAAATCATTATGGGGAATTTTGCATTAGCATAGAATGTAAGTAAAAAAATATTACAAGTAATAAAATCTGTTTATGAAAGGAACTTGTGAAACTAAATGTAAACGGCTGGATTGGGTTAGAAATAAAAATAGAATGTGGAATAAAGCAGGGCTGCCCAGCTAGTAGGGTAATGTTCTCATTAGTTATGAATGTAATGGTGAAGGAAATTAATAAAATGTCAAGTATCAGTGGACACAAAATGATGAAGTACAATTGCCAATAATGTATAATTATGTGAATTATATTGTATTAACTGCTAAAACAAAATATGGATGGAAGAAGTAAATGAAAAAATAAGTATAAATTAAAAAAATTGGTTTAAGTATAAATAAAGAGAAAAGTAAAGGATTTTGGTTTTGAAGATATGATAGGAGGTATTGAGCTCAATGAAAAATATGTAGATATATTAGGAATAACAATTGGAAGGAATGAATACAGACAACGACAATGGGATAATGTACTCAAAGAAGTAAAGGATATGACTTTTTTTTGGAAATCATATAGATCTTCATATAGAAAAAAGTACACTTGTTGAACACCATAATAATAGGAAAAACTGCTTATATTGCTAAAATCTATATGATTCATATTAAGTATGAAAAGGCATTAATGACAATTATACTTTCTTTCATATGGGGCTCTAGACTGAATTCAGTCAAGAGAGGGATTCTGTATATGAAAGAAGAGCAAATGACTTATGAAGGAAAAAAAAAAAACTTGATAGAAGTGATACTATATCTATACACAGATCTGTGGGAAGGGATGAAAGTTAAAATAAGAAGTAAAAGCATTGTGAATGAAGAAATGAAAGAGCACCAAAACAAAATTGTGTTATGGAAAATAAAAAAAGAATATATGTGAGAAAAATAGAAAGGAATGGTACTTAAATATTATGAAAGCATTTTATTTCATACAGCCATTGAAAGATTTAGAAATACATAAGAAAAAAGCCATAATGCTGAGATATAATAACTATAAAAAGATTAAAGAATATAATGATTTTTATAGAGATTGTCTCTTAGAAAATTGCTGGTTAAGTCAACATGCCATACAAGAAAAAGCAAGCTAGAATATGTAATAAATGTGGAGAGTTTGAGACTGCTAAGCATGTGTCTTTGAAATGTGAAAAATTAATAATTTGTGGAAATAAATATGTAAATATAATAGGGTGAAAAGTTTGTTAAAATTTGAGCAAATAAATATGGACATAATAGAATTTGGTTATTATGGTGCATGCAAACAGGAAAAACTGAAGAAAATGGACAGAGTAATATTTTATGTTTCATGGATTATATGGAATGACAGAGTAAATTAAATTAAATACAATGGAAAATGGACTTTGACAAAGATTTTAGAGAAAATGATGTTTTGGTTGTGGATAAAAGAGTGGATGGATGCTTAAATTAAAGTTTATAATGTATGGAGATTTGTAAATAGATGTAAATAATGTAAACATATACATTTGGAAATAATATGTAATGTACATATCAATAAAAAACCCTACTCATCATTCTTGGAAATGGGACCCATTTTGGAGGGGCACTTCATGTTTCCATTCTAGGTGCAGAGGTGGCCCAGAGAAACAGGGAAGCAGATGGAAAGAGGAGAGACGATGGAGTAGTGAAAAAAATAAAGGAGAAAGCATATATCATGACTGGAGGATGTGTGCATGATTCTGATGAAATGTTTAAAAGAAACCTGTTTGATGGAGATGAGTCAGCAAATGATGGATGATAATTACAGCCCTCCAGCCAGGAGGGTTGCACTATGATTTACTTAAAGAAATGGTGGTGCAGAGTGAGCTAGAAAATGAAGGAGATGTTTCTTGGGGGGGGACATTATAGAGAAAATGCAAAAGGAGGATAAAGAGACAATCCTGAAAAATAGTAGTGAGATGGAAAAGAAAATATATGCATACAAAGTAAAAGAAGGCAAAAGTGGAGTAGCACAAAAGAAGGGTTAAGAAAATGAGAAACAGAAGTGAGGATTCAAAGTAAAGAAGACAAAGAAATGGACAGGTATGAATTGTGAGACAATTTAATATCTATTTGGGCATAAAAGCACATAAGAGCAATTATTCTTATTAACAAATAGACATTTTGTGGCATTATATTTGAGACTGTTTTTTCAACGGAAAATTTTCTTTGCGAATATGAAAAAAATAAAAGACTGTAACCCATGGAATCTTTGTGTGCTAGAAGCATTTGGCAGGGAAACAAAAAAGAAGATTTATGTACAATTTCAAACAGAGGTCGAAAGAGAGACTTTGAAAGGACACGTGAAAGCTTTATGTAAAGAAGTACTGGACATTGCAATAGTTTATGACAAAAGGGTTTGTGGACTGGTGGCTGGGATTGTACTATTCTGTTAAAAATAGAAATAGAGAAAAAGTATACATATACCAAGTGTGATAAATGTGTAGGGGGCTAGGGGGTGTTGTAAAATACTGGGGACAGCCCAAAAATGTTATATTATGTTCTAAATCTGCCGCAGCACTAAATAACCCCCAGCACTCAACCCCCTCACCTGCCTGGAGGGAATAGTCTATATACTTCCCTACTTGACAACTACTTACCCACTTAACAAAAGAAAACAGTCTTTACTACTTATTCAGACATGTCCAAGAGACAGCTCCCGGTGTACTCTCCAGTCTACCTGATGAACCTGAGCATCTTAAGGCAATGTTACAACTGCCTCATGTACACAGACAACCCTCTCCTCCTGCCACCAAACAGTAATACCTGCGAGAGATGCACTTATACAGCCAATCTAGAGGGAAAGCTCTCTCCAACCAAGGCTGGAACAGGCAGTCAAGAGGAGAAAGTAATAACTCACAGCACTCCACTCACTTCTCATAAACCTACTAAACCAACACCTCCAAAACCCGCACATAGTAACACCAAGACATATACGTAGGCTCTGAATAAAAAATCTAAATCTGTCTAGGCAACAGAAACCTCCAAAGCAGACACACAAGCAACCTCCTCCTACAAACACACCCCAAACAACACATAGCCCACAAACTCGGTGTGACACACAACCACGGCCCATAAGGCAAAACAATATACCCAACACACTAGTGATAGGTGACTCTATAGTCAGGCACACTGACTTTCCACTCACCTGGCTGGACAAAGAGAAGGTTACTGTCAGCTGCTTGTCGGGTGCCAGTATCCACCACATAACGCATGCACTCATTACAAGGCAAGTACAAATATGACTCTGTCATTGCCCATGTTGGTGTAAATGACCTGAGACGTACTTCCCTGGACTACATGAAAAGAGACATGGAAGAGCTCTCCAATCTTGTAGCCCAGGCAGGTATGACCCTAGCCTTGAGTAGCATCCTGCCTTCACCAAGAATGATACCACAGTACAAGGATAAGATGATCAACTTGAACAATTGGCTAAGCTTCTGGTGTCATTCAAAGGGGATCCAGTATCTGTCTGCCTGGGATGACATGCTTGACAGGCCACGATGCTTCACCAGAGATGGCCTGCACCTGTCACCCCTGGGATTTAGGATATTGGCCAAGGCTCTTGCTGCTCCATAGTGCCTTTTTTAGGCAAGGCTCAAAAGACAAACCCACCACTGTAAGAACTACAGGTGACAAAAAACTGAGGGCAATGCTGCTCAATGCTAGGAGTCTAAACCTCAAAATGCAATCACTCAAGGCACTCCTCAAAATGGAGAACATTGATATCTGTGCAGTGACTGAGACCTGGTTCAAGGCTCTCGAGAGCACCCCAGCACTAACAGGTTATAATTCATACCACACGTTTCAGCCACAAAACCCGGACCGAAACACTAAGGGTGGAGGTATGTCCATATTCATCAAGGACATCCACACCTCCAGGCCAGTTGCACAACACAATGGCTCTGAGATCATCCAAGTGCAACTAGCCCTGGGCAAAAATGCATTCAAAATTGTAGCTTGTTATAGATCCCCCACCATAACCCAGGACCCACACTCCTTATTCCTGGAGACATTAGAAAAAAATAAGGGCCCAACCAAATACCATAATAATGGGCAATTTCAACTACCCTAACATAAACTGGGAAAACTACTCTTGTACTAATCCCCTTGCTCAACGATTCCTGGAATTTATAAACTTTAATGCCCTGGATCAACTTGTCAACACCCCCACCAGGGGCAACAATATTCTGGACCTGGTCATTACCAACATGGGTGACTGAGATCAACGCCTTGCTTGTTAGATCAGACCATAAACTAATCACCCTAGATATTCACATCCTGACCCCACCCCCACAAAAGGAAACCATCATAAAAAATTTCTCCAAAGCGAACTTCACGCTACTCAAAACTGAGGTAGCTAACTTTGCGACACCCTTGCAGATGGATAATACAGTCATGACTGCTGAATCCTACACAAATGCACTCTACAAGCACCTGCATAAGTGTATGGATTGTGCTATCCCCAACAAAACCAAGATGCTATCCTCCAAAAAAAGGAAGCCAATCTGGTGGCCCCCTGCCATTAACAAACTCTACAACAGAAGGAAGAAACTGTTGCAAAAAAGAGTAAATACCCAAGAATGGAGGAACTTCCTGACGGCACTCAGTAAGAAGCTAAGATCCCTCATAAAATCCTCCAAAGCGAATTTTGAAAGAAAAATTGCCACGGATTCCAAAGACAACCACATGGCATTCTTTAGCTATGTCAAGAATCTCCATGACAACACCCAGATTTGCACTGAGCTACAACAGAATGGCACAAAATATACAGAGCCAACTAATATTGCCAACATCTTGGCAGATAGGTTCAGTGCAAACTTTACTCCCCTTTCACCCCCCCCAAAGGGCCTATAACTATACCAAATGATTGTAGAGCCACATTAATCACAAACACACAGGTAAAAATGGCACTCTCTAAAGCCAAAAACACAGCATCCATGGGACCAGACAACATCCCAGGCTGCGTCTTACACAAACTCCAAAATGAACTAGCCCCCCACCTAAACTCAATGTTAAATCACAGTCTCACCGCAGGCTACATGCCCACTGAATGGTGCACAGCAACGGTAATCCCACTCCACAAAGGAGGAACCACCACAGACCCCGGGAACTATCGACCTATTAGCCTGACAAGCCTGGTCTGCAAGGCCATGGAGCATATCATCATGGAACTCATAAACAAAGACATTAGCAACCTCCAAACTTTGGATGCTACCCAATTCGGATTTGTAAAGGGTAGATCATGTCTACTAAACCTGGTAGACTTCTTTGAAACAATTACCAAGGCCATAGATGAAGGCAAAGTGGTCCACACAGCCTACCTGGATTTCACTAAAGCCTTCGATACTATCCCCCATTCAGGAATCATAGATAAACTCATCAATCTTAACATAAACCCTTACATCATGAAATGGGTGGCCAACTGGCTCGCAGACTCCAGATCCGACTCCAAACCAGTAACAAGTGGAGTGCCCCAGGGTTCAGTCTTGGGACCTCTCCTGTTTGGTAAATACTTCTCCGAAGTGCAAGCGAAAACTGAGGGTCTATGACTAACCAAGTTACCATAAAAATTGTATTTTACAGTTCTCAATACAGCATCCATGGGACCAGATGAAATCCCAGGCTGCGTACCACATGAACTACAAAATGAACTGGCACCACACGTAAGTGTCATGTTTAATCATAGCCTCACTTCAGGCTTCATGCCCACTGAGGGGCGCACAGCTACATTTATCCCACTCCACAAGGGGGATCCACCTTGGATCCCAGGAACTACTGCCCCATCAGTCTGACAAGCCTGATCTGCAAGGCCATGGAACATATTATCATGGAACTTATAAACAAAGGCATTGGCAACCTTCAAACACTGAATCCCATGCAGTTTGGATTTGTGAAGGGCCGATCTTGTCTCCTGAGCCTGACTGACTTCTTTGAATCAGTCTCCAGAGCTGTGGACAAGGGTAAGGTGGTCCACACAGCCTATCTAGATTGCACCAAGGCCTTCGACACCACCCCCACTCTGGAATCATAGATAAACTTACTAAGCTGGGCATTAATCCCTACATCACTCAATGGGTTGCCAACTGGCTTACTGACAGAACCCACAATGTAAAAGTAGCTAACTCCAAATCCAGCTCCAGACAAGTGACAAGTGAAGTACCTCAGGGTTCAGTCCTGGGACCGCTCTTGTTTGGCATCTACTTCTCTGAAGTACAGGCCAACACTAAGAGACTCTGGCAAATAAAGTTTGCAGATAACCGCAAACTGGGAGCCATTATTGAATCCCCAAATTATGTGGATATTCTACAAAAG
Organism: Protopterus annectens; assembly: GCF_019279795.1. NCBI lineage: Eukaryota > Metazoa > Chordata > Ceratodontiformes > Protopteridae > Protopterus > Protopterus annectens. Next base: position 720,024,709 of record NC_056739.1, read on the forward strand.
AGCCTTACAGAAACAGATACTTGGTACCAGAGCCATGGTCTCAAGCTCAATGCCATGAAATGTATAGTTATCCCCTTTGGGAAAAAAACATGTACCCATGAATTACCACATAGGTGGCAGTACACTAAACACCGAAAGTGTGATAAGAGACTTAGGGACACAGGTGGACAGTGGTCTCATCTTCAATAACCACATCGCCACAACAGTCAGGAAATCCTTCTATGTGGCACACCTCATCACTAGGGGCTTTTCATCCAGAAAAAAGGAGGTCATCACCCCACTGTACTCATCCCTCATTAGACCCATTATAGAATACAACACCCAGTTTGGTATGTACCTCTCAAGACATCTGCAACAACTGGAAAGGCCGCAGAAATAAATCACTAAAATATTCACAGGCCTAAAGCAGATACCCTATGCTGACCGTCTAAAAAAACTCCACCTATACTCTGTCACATATCATCTACTCAGAGGCGATCTCTGCTTAACATACAAGGCCATGTCAAACCCAGAGCTGTTGGACATGCTACATTTAAAGAAATCCCAGTCCCTCAGAGACACACACTCCAGGGATCTAAACCTTGTCATCACAATGAACAAAACATGCTGTAGGGATAGGTTCCTGACACAGAGACTCCCCAGACTCTGGAATAGACTGCCCATACATGTCAAGCAGAGCGCCTCTTTGACCCTTTTCAAAAGAAACCTTGATGATTGGATGGGAGATAGGAAGTTCACCCCGGGGATCATGTCAGTCACAGACTAGGCTAGACAGAGGTCCAGGAAAGTAAATACTGTGGGAAGAAACAGCCAGGGAATTGTTATGGCTAGGCTTGTATAGGCCCTAGGGCCGATAGCTTAGTACTAACCTATGAACCTATGAACAGAATTAGGTACAGAATTCTATCTGGCTAGGCTGGCAGCCTTCACCTGTCTTCACAATCACATCATGAAAACAGGGCCTAAGGGGATCTTTATGAAACCTGGGGAGAGATGCAGATTTACTCAATGTGTAATTTTTGAATTTGAAGTTGTCACTGGTTTCTTCACATCCTGATTTTTTTCTTTTTAATACTTTTTCTATGCTCCTAATAAATTTTCTTTTGATAATAAGAACTCTAAAAGAAAGTGCACCTACTTGATATAAAACATTCATAATGGGGCATAATTTAGGAGCACATGCATACCAGAACCAGCTTTAAGTAAGAAGTGATACTTGATTACAAAACTCCAAGGAATGTATAAAAATAAAATGAATTATTATAAACCACATTTGGCTTGGCAAACAATGCTCAGCAAAATGTGACTATGCAGACAGCCATCTTTCAAACTTGACAAGTTGTGATATGTTCACTACATTGTATCACTTGAGTACAGATGCCCCCCTGTTGGAACTCTGAGACACTTAACTGCAAGTCCTGCAACTATGAAAAATATTGGCACAGAAATATAAAAAATCTTGAAACTCAATCTAATTTTTCAAGTGTTTGTGTAGGAGGGCTTCACCCTCTGCACCCCGTCACCTATGTAGGGTGCTGTACACTCCATTCCACTGCTGTTTATGTATATTAATAAACAGATTATAACTCAGAATAAGGATAACACACTCAGCTAGTTCAACCTCAGAATTAGCTTTCTACTTTTGACACATTTAGCCTTGCTGTTTTAAGGACCAAAGCTATGGTCCTTGGATTTTCAACAAAAACTTTACTTTAGGACTTCTGGTATGATGTTTCCAAAGAGGTCACATGTTCCACCTGTAGTGTCTGGGTTACAAAGTAAAACTAAATCTAGAGACTCAATGTAAGATGAAACAGGATATTCCACATTATGGCTATAAGGAGAAGACAAGAAAAAGATGTATGGATGAGAAATAAAAGGAAAAATGGACTATATAAGCAGGTCGAGACAGTTGAGCAAACAGAAGGTTTGAGTGAGATGAAAGAATGGCCAAAAAGAGAGGAAGTGAGGGTAGACTGGAGGGACAGGAAGATCAAATAGTGTCACTATACACACTCTGGAGGGAAATCAAAGAGATGCAGGAAACTGAAAGGGCACTAGCGTACACAGGAGAAGAAATGGGAGATTGTGGAAACAGCATTAAATGACCATGCTACACTAATTCATTCAGTTGCAAAGGACAATATAGAATTAAGAGTGAGGCCAGAAATAGTGGGATTGGATTATAGAGAAGCAAAGCTAATGGACCTGGAATATAGACACAGAAAATGTAAACTGAAATTTGTTGGTGTGCCATAGAAAAGTGAAAGTGCAGATGTATGAAGTATGTCAAGGAGTTGTTGGCCAGATAGACTGGAATGGAATCAGCAGAAGTAAATCTCTATAGGGGTTCACAGAATATCCTTGGCAGCCAAGTGCAGGAAGACAGTCCAACCAGAGGCTGAAAATAATTATTTTTCAAATTTTGATTAAGGGAGGGAGTCCTGGAAGCAATGTGGAAGCCAAGGAACAAGTTAATGATCAGTGAACACAGGATTTTACAGACATTGATGTTTCATCTCAGACAAGGAGGAAATGCAAAGCCCTTTTGCCAGTTTCCAAGATATGTAAGCAGAAAGGATTACAGTGGAGGATGTTGTACCTGTCTCAAATAAAAACTTTTATTCTGGAAGCATGAAAGACATGCACTGATCCTAAGTATCCTTTGTCAGAATCGCAGAATCTGGAAACATCTTGAGAGTGGAGAAGAAAGGGGTTGTAGAGGAGAAAGGCAGGATCTCTAAGACATCAACAGAAGGCCCTGGTAAGGGAAACTGAACATGCTTCCTGTTGTTTAGAAGGAAAAAAGGGATTCAGGTGGCTAGGCAGATCCCCCTGTGAGACAGCTGGATGTGGACACATGGCAGTTTGGCATTATGGCTACATTGACAAATGCCTATGGACAATTCCCTGTGGGAATAGAGCATCCCCCTGCACCATAACCATACATGGCAGACACAAACCCCCATACTGTTACACCCTGCCCCCCAGAAGCCAACATGTGCCATTGTCAGTAGTACAAGTGGTTGTCACTGGATGCCAAGGGGGCATGAAAGTGGTACTGTGAGATCAGTGTACTGTGGGCAGAGCCTTTATTAACACAACAGATAAAGTGATGTGTGTAGTGCTTGGTGTGTACTAGAACTGAATGTATTCACAACTTGTAGAAATGTGCTACAGCACGTAGGAAATCCTGCACATTACTGTAGTCACACTTATGTTGCAAGATGTGTTTTAGGCGATGTTCTCTTACAACAATAGCCTTCCTATGTGGTGTCACAGGCATCCCCCACAAAACTGACTCCCTTCAGTTGTCTGTCAGGTTCTGTTCCTGTTGTAGAACAGACAAAAGGTCAGAAAGCTGTACTGTAGGGCATCCAACTAATACTGCCTCCACCTGATTATTGGTCCATGGGAAGTCCATGTCAGACACATCACACACATTCCAGAACTTCAGAGGATAGAAACATGGCAGACGGTGCACTGAACAGTGGGATGCATATTTCCTTGGTCAGCCATGCACATAATGATGGTCCAGAAATATACCTACAGGCTTAGCACAGTCAGGTAAGGTTGCCACAATGTCCAGAAATATGGGGAAAACATCATCCACTGGGAGGAATGCCAGTGCAATCAGCTTGTGGATGGCTGTTGAGAATGCAGCATCTGTACCATACAAGGTCATGAGGTGGTGATGCTGAATTTGGTGCCAAGTGATCTATGCAAAATGGAATAGGCACCCCTTTAGAATAGCTATAGGGAATGCCTTTCAGCTGGCATGGATTGCTGCCTTCTCAAAATCAGTCATAATGTACCATGGAGTTAAGGTGCATCCCTGATCTGCAGCCATATCCTTAAGTATGTCCAACATATTGTTGTATGCAGACCCTGATTTTCCGTCTCATTAGATGATACACCAGGGGGACAATTTGTGCTGAGGTGAGGGTGCCAATAGATCCATGTAAAGTATACAGCTGACGGCAAATATCAGCATGTGCTGGGAAGGGGCCATCACTGAGTATGATGTCTGACCTGCACAAATCCAACAGAGTTTTTGCTGTAGTTAGCTGGACCAAGGAGTCTTCCCCATCCATATTTGACTGTCTGCATATGATAAAGCTGCCACTATAGAGTGGGTACTGGCTGACATCAATATCTGCAAGTGTTGCCGGAGGTGTGCACATAGATGCGCATGCCATCTGCCGTACCCTGGTGATACTACGACGCAGGGTGGCATGGCAAGGCATCTCCTGTAGTACATTGTCATCCGCTGTGCCAAGGACAGTCTGCATTACCAGACTAGGCATGTCATTGCTGTTTACTGCCCTCTGCCATAGTTCTGCTCGCAGCACAGATACCTGGGCAGTGGTTGCATCTGGTCCATGTTAGTGTAGCAGTGATTTATGCAGTTCTCCCCCTTATCCTGGTGAACAGTGATAGCATGGCCTCCTGCAGGCCTTTATTCCCCCACTCAGCACATGACCAGTACCATTTGGAGAGGACTTTCCACTCTAAGTGGTACAGACATCCCTCCCACTGCCAGCATTGGTTTGCCTCGTTGGCTGGGTACTGTCCGATATCTGTTGCCAAGCTGACCTAGGCTATAGTCATATACAGATACATGGCAACACCACTCATGGTTGGCCTCTCAGCATCCATTCCATACAGTTTAGCAGGGTACAGTACGTTGACACTATGTAGGTATAGGCCACTATCAGACTATGGTTATGCTGCAGTACACCACCTTGTGTTGTACCCTTCTGAATAGGCTCTGTCTGCCACAATGGCCCTTTGTAGCAGTATATACACCACCCTGCTCTTACTAACTTTCCTGCTAAGGATTCTCTATGTCCAATTCACACAGCCATGGAATTGACAACTGACTGTAGTCCTGTAGGTGTCTATCCAGCTTGCTTTTAAACCACTGGATCTGCATGTACTGTACAGGTCCCCTTTAACTCCCAGCTATTGAAGCTGACCAATCAGGTTGTAGTGCACAGTCTCAGTTTCAGAGACAGACATTACTAATGGATGTTCCCCCGTGTAGTACCCTTTTCTGCCTACATGTCTCTGCATATATGTGCACCCCATCTGCAACAACCATAGGATCAGTTTGGTAACCCCCCACATGCCACACATGCTGCTTCAGTAGTGTGCGATCAGCTTTTGACAGTGAGGTGGATTTATACTCCTATGTGTCCGATATGTGCTTTCCCTCAGCTACTTGTCAGTGTTCCCTCCTACAGTGGTTGCTTCTGTACTGTTAGTTAGGTAGTCATTAATTGCCAGGCTTGTCCTGTTTACACCTGCCACAGGTCAGCCGTATGTGTGATACCAGTAGGTTTGGCTATGGGCATGTCATGTATAAGGGGTAGTGCAGCAGTGATAACACTATTCTTTTAATGCACTTGGTATTACAGGGATATGTCTTACTCAGGAATGCCTGTTGTTGTCTGTATGTATGTATGTATGTCTATTAATGCACTTGGTATTACAGGGATATGTTTTACTCAGCAATGCCTGTTGTTTGTATGTATGTATGTCTTACTCAGGGATGCCTTTGTAGTCTGTATTTATGCATTTCTGTCTTGCAGGACAAACTGCCGTTGTCCTTCTGGCTTTCCTTTACTTGTGGATGACTTATATTTATTTATTTATTTAATTAGTTTACATAACATACCTAAATAAATAGATAAAGAAATAGATAGAAAGATAGATAGATAGATAGATAGATAGATAGATAGATAGATAGATAGATAGATAGATGATAGATAGATATAGAAGTTAGACAGTAATGACAGACAATGGAATATTAGACTTCATACCCTTCAAAAAAGTCATGCTAATGCGAAACCTAGTATTCTATCCACTTCCTACATTTGTAAGAGCAGAATTTATGGTTTGTCCCTCTTTTTGGTCCTTTCTCCCACTTTTATTTATAGCTTTGTCCAGATGTCTTGTTCTAAGAGGTTGAGAGGTATGCATCAGGGAAGCCCTAACAGGGCACATTATTTCCATTGTGGGGATGCTTTGTGAATGTGCTTCTGCTACTGACAGTGCGCATGTATGGATGTATCTATCAGCTGCAGCTTCTTTGGACGTTCACATCTTGCAGCTTCCCACTCCATGGACTCCTGTAAGGGCTGTGTTTGGGGATCTCTGTGCGTGTGTATTTAACAGGTATGCTGTTTTTTTCATGTTTGTGTTGATGGACCTGCTTAGCTGACGATCACTTGTCTAGCGAGGCTGTTTCCACTGTCAGGAAACAGCCCGCTTAGTTACATTAGAGATTGTCTCTATGTGGCGGTTTAACTGCCTATGTGTAAACTCAGTGCATAGCTCTCTTTCAGCCGCACTGCTCTAGAGTCTAGTGGTGCTGCGGCCTTCTGCTTTCAACATTGTAGCTCACGGGCAATTGTCTTGCAATCTACACACCAGAATCCAAAAAAGCAATGGAAAAAGATTGGAAATTAGAAATGAAAAATGGGGTAAATGTTGGAGTCTGCAATGGATGGGAAAACATAACATTCAAAGTAAAATCTAAGGTAAAGCAAATCCAGTAATGTAGAGGGATAAAGCCCTGACCATGACTCCAGTAACCCAGGTTCTAATAGGAGCTCAGGTGACTGACAGAGCAGCAGGGAGACTTGGAGGTGTGCCTTTCTCAGGGAAGGATTGGCAGTTGTCTGATCATCCCCATGATGTCCCTAGTGGAGGCTGGGATCATACAGGAAGGGTGTGGTACAAGGAGATTACGATGGGAATTTGGCTGAGCTTCTGTGGCGGTGGGGGCAAGATGTTGCACATTCTCACTGCATACCTGCCCCCATGATGTAACCATGCAGTTGGGGAGGGTGGAGAAAAGAGGACAGGTTTAAATAAAGAAACCCTGGCAGATGATGAACAGCCCCCCCCCCAAGTTCTGTGTTAAAAACCATGGATATAGTCCATTGTGAATTGGAGAGACTGGTACACCTAGAAATGGACATGTAGTACTATGGACTGCCATCAGTATTAATCAGGGGAGAAAAGCAACACCCCTCCCCCAAAAAAGATAAATTGTTGTCCTTGGTGCATGTTTACAAGTTAGGGCATTCATTTAAAGAATGCAGCAAGAAGGAAGAGAAGATGCCCACCTTAAATGTTACTGACTTAGGGGTAGAGACCAGGAAAATATTATTATCTGAGGCTGTTAATAAGCACTGTATCTTAACCTGAAAAACAAATATTTTAATCTGGCTTATATGACATGTACAGAAGGAAGATCTGTATAAGGGTATATGCATTTTTCTTGCATTAATTTTGCCCTGGATAAACAAGCATGCTTTTTCTCTTTTTAAACACTGTTTTATTTGGTAGTTCATAGTTCAGGGCCACTTCTAAGATCTACCAATTCAATGTTTACAGCGCGCTGTTGGAAACGTTTTTGAAATTTTTTTTCCCACACATTCAGTCTCAATAGTAAAAGCATTTGTATGTTTTTTTGTCCTTGAAACCTAACTAGGTGAAGTCTAAGATGTTTTTTGAACTCACTATAAATCTGTTATATGCCTTGTCTTTTATGTTGTCCTTCTGTTTAATAAATGCTTTATTTTGTTTTAGTAAATGCCAGCAAATGTTACAGAATCAACTTTGAAAGACTTGATACATGCACATAAATTGTACAATCCTGAAAAGAAGGTTCGAGGATCTCAATGAGCTTAAAACCTGATTTGTTTTTGTACTACATATTTTCGGATGTAAATTAGTACCTCCATGTTCTCTGTTTTTTGAACTTCTGTGAAAAGTAGACATCACATTAAGAAGAAATTTGGAGTTACTAATTTGGACATACTTCAGATTTCAATAGATTTGTTTAATGTAGAATAAGGTAAACCAGTATGTTTTCAACTTTCTTAAGTTAAAACTACTGCAATGTTTCTTCATGTGTGTGTGTGTGTGTATATATATATATATATATATACACACACACACACATATATATATATATATATATATATACACACACACACACACACACACATATATATATATATATATATATATATATATATATATATATATATATATAAATATGCAGTGGTTAGCATTGTCACCTCACAGCAACCCAGCAAGAGGTTCTTCGGTTTGATTCCTGGCTTGAGTGCCTTCTTTGTGGAGTCTGCATGTACTCATTGGGGATCACGTGGGTTTCTTCCAGGTTTCCTCTGACATTCCAAAGACATGCAGTAGGTGGATAGTGCACTCTAAATTGGCCGTAGGTGCAAGTGTGTATGCAAATGAGTGGTACGGATGAACTACCATAGCAGGGCTAGCCACCTGGTGGTGTAAACCTTGGCTCGATATGATTGTTGATGTTGAAGTGACACCCCGACCCCATGTGCAAAAATGGAAAAAGGGGTTGAGGATGGATGGAGGATGGAGATGTGTGTGTGTGTGTGTGTGTGTGTGTGTGTGTGTGTGTGTGTGTGTGTGTGTGTGCGTTTTGATAACAGCAAAAATATCTGTCAATACAGATAAAGAAAAGGATAAGAGATGAAAAAGGGATGATATTAGACTGAGAGGATTGACAGAGAGAGATGATGATGATGATGATAGTGGGCCTACATATTCCCTCTAACACCCAAATATGAGGTATGAGGGCATGACTGAGCAGGAAGTCATAAGTATAGTGATCATATTTGTATAATCAGCATGGATGAAGTAAGCGGAGGACCATAAATGCAAAGGGTAGAGAAAGAAGGTAAATTTCTAACAAATTATCTATGGGATGTGTGCTGGCTTGACTGTTAGAAGGCAGATGAAAGAGACAGGGAGTCAAGTGTTTTAAACATTATTCTGCAATACAATAAGGATGTATAAGGCTGGACAAAATCTATGTAATATTTGAAGACCTAGAGAAAGTAAGGGAGTTAAGATTGCACTAGTCCTATTTATAGGTCATGCCACAGTGAGATCAGAAACTGAGGGGGAGGCACACACAGATGGATAAGTACTGGAGATTCCCTGGTTATTTCCTAAACAACCTGAAGGATAGACATTGTGTGGAGGGGAACATGAGGGAAGCTGTCTTAAAAATGAGGGTGTGGACAGGAAAGGAATGGGAGAAATGTAAGAGGAGTATATTAGAATAGGTAGTAGCTTATACATTCAGGAAGAGAAATGTTGGATAGGAAGGTTACAGTGAGAAATTGAAGACTTGCAAAAGACTACAGGTGCTGGGTGGATAACGAGAAAAGCACAGTTAATGAAATAAAAAGACGTATGACTGGAACATGTTAAGATGTTACTGTTTAAAGACTCATAAGTAGAACAACTTTACTACCAGCCCACAATCGCTGAGACCCCTGGCAATGAGGTATAGGCAGCAGAAGGTAGGGAAGGGAATTTATAAAATAAGAGACCCATGGACAGAATAGGAGAAGAGCATGCTGGGAGAAATATTGTTAATGTCATAGGTTCATAGGTTCATACTAGACTATCTGCCCTAGGGCATTTATAAGCCTAGCCAGAGTTGTGTGGCTTTCACCACCCCTTAGGTTGAAGAATACTATACCCATTAGTTTGCCGTGCCTCTGTCCAGCAGTGATACAGAGATGATCCCCGGGGTAAACCTATGATCTCCCATCCACTGGTCAAGATTCCTCTTGATCAGAGCCAGCGAGGTGCTCTGTCTCACATGGACTGGGATTCTGTTCCACAGCACAGGGAGTCTCTGGGTGATGAATCTGTCCCTCCAGCACGTCCTATTTATATCCATGTTGAGGTTTAAGTCTCTTGCTCTTGTGGCTCTGGTGGATTTGGATTTTTTGAGGTGGAGCATGTCCATTAATTCCAGGTTGGACATGGCCTTGTATGTCAGGCACAGGTCACCTCTGAGCAGACGGTATGCGACTGAATAGAGCTGGAGTTTCTTCAGTCGGGCAGCATATGGCATATTTTTGAGCCCCTTTATCCTTTTGGTGAGGAACTTTTGGGGTCTTTCCAATTGCTGCAGGTGTCGGGTAAGATACATTTCGAATGGGGCATTGTACTCAATCATTGGTCTGATAAGTGAAGAGTACAGGGGAACAATGACCTCCCTTGATCTGGATGTGAATCCCTTCATAATCAGGTGGGCAATGTAGAAGGTCCTCCTAACCACTTTGGCAATGTGAGTGTCAAAAGAAAGGTTACTGTCAACTTGGGTCCCCAGGTCCCTGATAACCTCTTCTGTGCTTAATGGATTGCCACCTATGTGGTAACTTGGGGTTACCTTGTTTTTACCAAAGGGTATGACTATACATTTTTTGGCATTTAGCTTAAGACCATGGCTCTGGCACCAGTTATCCATTTCTATGGGACCTCTCTGAAGGATATCTGTGTCTGATGGATTTTCAACTATGGCGCCCAGTTTGCAGTCATCTGCAAACTTTGTCAGCCACAATCCTCCTATGTTTGCCTGCACTTCTGAAAAGTAGATGCCGAACAAGAGGGGGCCCAGGACTGAGCCCTGTGGGACACCGCTTGTGACCGGCTTGGAGTCTGACATGGCACCAGCAACTCTAACCCTGTGGGTTCTGTCCTTGAGCCAGTTTGCAACCCATCTTGTGACATATGGGTTTACATTTAAGCTGGTGAGCTTTTCTATGATACCCGAGTGGGGTATTGTGTCGAAAGCTTTTGCAAGGTCAAGGTAGGCTGTGTGAACTGCCTTACCCTCATCAATGGCCTTGGTGACTGTTTCAAAAAAGTCGGCCAAGTTCAAGAGGCATGATCTGCCCTTGACAAAGCCAAATTGGGTAGGATCTAATGTCTGTAGGTCCCCTATGTCTTTATTTATGAGTTCCGTTATGATCCTCTCCATAGCTTTGCAGACCAGCCTTGTTAAGCTTATGGGGCGGTAATTACCAAGGTCCGTAGAAGCACCGCCTTTGTGGAGTGGGACCACAGTTGCCGTACGCCACTCTTTGGGTACGTATCCTGTGGTAAGGCTAAGATTAAACAGCAGCCTTATGTGTGGGTTTAGTTCCTCATTAATTTCGTGTAGCACACAGCCGGGGACACCATCCGGTCCCATTGATGCTGTGTTTTTAGCTTTAGAGAGAGCAGCTCTCACCTGGGCATTTGAGATGATTGGGAGGCTACACTCTGCTGGGATAGATATTTCTCCTTTTGGGGAGGGAGGGAGGGGAGAAATTTTCACTGAACCTGTCTGCCAGTATGTTTGCAATGTCTGTGGGTTCAGTGATTTTTGTATAATTTTGGACTAATTCTGAGCATATCTGGGAGTTTCCACCCAGATTTCTAACATAGCTAAAGAAGGCCTTATGATTGTCTTTTGAGTCCTTGGCGATTTTTCTCTCAAAGTTGGCCTTGGATGATTTTATGAGTGATCGTAGTTTTTACTAGTATTGATCAGAGATGTCTTCCCTTTTAGGGATTTTGCTCTATCTTGTAGTAGCTTTCTCCTCTTGTTGTAAAGTTTGTTTATGGCTGGGGTCCACCAGATCGGGTGCTTGCCTTTGGTGGAAAGGTTCTTGATTTTATTTGGGATTGCTTGATCCATGCAATCCTGGAGGTGCTCAGAAAGCATTTGTAAGGGATTTAGCAGCGTGGGTTGTGGTTTCCAATGGCTCAGGGGCCTTGAAGGATACCACACCAGTCTTAAGAAGTGTGAAGTTGGCTTTTGAGAAGTTCTTCACTGTGGTCTTTTTTTGTTGGGGGTGGGGGCGGGATGTGGATCTCCAGTGAGATTAGTTTATGGTCTGATCTCACCAATGAGGGATATACTTCCAGTGTGGAGCATTTTGTCCCCATGTTTGTGATGATCAGGTCTAGTATATTTTCACCTCTTGTGGGAATGGTGACAAGTTGTTCCATAGCATTTGAGTTTATGAACTCCAGGAACCTTTGGGCTACGGTATTGGGGCTTGAGTAATGTTCCCAGTCTATGTGTGGGTAGTTGAAGTCACCCAATATGATGGTGTTTGGAGAGACATTTATACTCTCCAGTGTCTTCAGGAAGGCTGTGTGGGGTTCCTGAGTTTGAGAGGGTGGCCTGTAACATGCTACAAACTGTAGAGCAGTTTTGCCTATGGTTAATTGTACCTGAATGGTCTCTGATGCTTTGTGAGTTGCCACCAGCCTGGAGGTGTGGGTATCCTTGATGAATATGGATACACCCCCTCCTTTTGTGGTACGGTCTGGGTTTTGGGGCCGGAACGCATGATATGAGGTAAAACCTGATAGTGCCGGGGTGCTCTCAGGAGCCTTGAACCAGGTTTCAGTCACAGCACAGACATCGATGTTCTCCATACTGAGGAGGGCTTCGAGGGCGTGCATCTTGAGATTTAGACTTCTGGCATTGAGCAGCATTACCCTTAGTTTTTTTCCATTATTGTTTTCTAGGGCGGTGGGTTTAGAATTTGAGCCTTGTCTAAAAAGGCACTATGGGGTGGCAAGAGCCTTTGCCAATATCCAGAAACCCAGGGGTGACAGGTGCAAGCCATCCCTTGCAAAGCAGCGTGGCTTGTCAAGCATGTCATTCCAGGCAGACAGACATTGGATCCCCTTAGAATGACACCAGAAATTAAGCCAATTATTAAAACTGATCATTTTGTCTCTGTATTGTGGCATCATTCTTGGTGAAGGTAGGATACTGCTCAGGGTCAGGGTCATACCAGCCTGGGCTACATAATCTGAGAGCTCCTTTATGTCTCTTTTGATGTAGTCCAGGGAGGTACGTCTCAGGTCATTCACATGGCATGGACAATGACTGAGTCATACTTGTACTTGCTGTGGAGTGACCTGAGTGCTTGTGTTATGTGGCGGATTCTAGCGCCTGACAGGCAGCTTACTGTGACCCTCTCCTTGTTCAGTCTGGTGAGTGGGATGTCAGTGTGTCTGACTATGGAGTCACCTATGACAAGTGTGTCTGGCATTGTGTTTGGCCTTAAGGGCTGTGACTGATTTGCACACTGACTTTGTGATCTATGTGTTGCTTGTGTTATGTCATGAGGTGGCAGTTGTTTGGGTGTCTGCTTTGGAGGCCTCTGCTGTTTTGGTAGATTTTTGATCAGTGCCTCCGAGTATGTCTTTGTGTGTTTATGTGTTTGATTTGTAGTTGTGATAGTTCTATGTGAGACTGGGTTTATGGTGTGTGTGGTTACCTTCTCCTCCTGTCTGGTTTTGTCAGTCCTGAGTTGAGAGAGCTCAGCCTCCAGTTTGGCTATATAGTTGCATCTCTCGCATGTATTTGTGTTTTGTGGGAGGAGGAGAGGGTTGTCTGTGTACATGAGGCAATTGTAACATTGCCTCAATATTCCCTATTCATTAAATGCTGAAAAGGCCTTCCACAGGGTAAGATAGGAATTTCTATTTGAGTTGATGACAGAGTGGGGGGATATCCATGAGTATAAAAAATATGTTGAGGAGAGTATACGAGGGTGCAGAATTAAGAGCTAAAATCAGGACAAGACTGTTGAAGAAGCTCCCGCTAAGAAGAGGAAAAAAGCAAGGGTGTCCAGTTTCACTCTTTTATTTATGATCTGCTTTAAAGACCTGGCAATTCAAATCAGGGCATTAAGAGTAAGGGGGTATAATTGGATGTGAACACCGAAGAAGTCAACAATGTATGCAGATGGTAGAATGTTAATACTGAAAACCAGGGGGAAGATGGTAAGCTACTATGGGAGATGAATGAAAGTTGTAGTAGGAGAGCAGGGTATAAAATAAATAAGCATAAGGCACAGATTAAAAGGATCAAAATAAACCTTGGTGAAGGGGATGGTATGGAGGAAAATAAGGAGATTAAATTTGGAACCAATTTGATATTTAGGTGTCTGGCTAGGGGACCCAGGAGAAAAGGTGTTTTTAATAATTGATAAAACATGGGAAAAATCAAGATGGATATTGGAGAGACAGAAGCTGATGCCACTGCAACCATATCAGAGGGTTCAAGCATTATAACTCTACATTTTAAACCAATAAAATAAAAATAAAAATAAAATTGTCTGAACACCGTTGTCTGGAGAACACAGTTTAATGCTAAAAGAATTAAAATGACTGAGTGCTTTCGCCTTCCAATAACCAAGGCTTCATCAGAGTTATTTTGCAATTAAAAAATGCACTTATATGTACAAAATAAAAATATTATAGGCCACTCACAATGTGCCATTAAACTCAAATACAAACAATCACATACAGAAACCTTACTCCAAATGTGCATATTAATTAAAAGACTTAAAACAACAGGATAGCTTCCTGCACCTACTACTAAATGTATTAATCCCCATGTGGAAATATGTCAATATGTCCTTGATACTTGTGCAATGTATATATATTTATAAACCATATACATTGTTTTTAAATGTAATGTACAATACCTTTCAAGAATCACAGTTTGTATCATTATTAAAACAACTTCTTAAATCACACTAACCCTTTGCTTTAATCCTGACATCTGACCTTGAGTTTATCATTACCCCCCCCATCAAAATGCACCCAATCAATTATAAAGAATATAAATATTTTAAAACTGTTACAGTGCATACTATGGAAGGCTAAAGCATTATGTGGATTTCCCTTTCTTATTTCCCTTTGGTGTTCAGCTATTCTGTCCTGGAGTCTATGTATGTCTTCCCAACATAGTACCCGAGCATGCCATACATGTTGCCAAATAAACACCATTTTTGTATTGCAGTTACATTTGCTTGGACAAGTTAAGGTCTGCTTACAACCACTCACTAAAACATAGGGTCCATCACTGATAAACTTACAGTATTTACACCGTCCATATTTGTACATCAGAGATTGATATGTCACTCTCCTCCTGTTGTCGCCTTTGATTATATTTTTGATGTTTCTGCCTCACCTATATACAACCCTAGGTCACTCACCTAGGACTGATTTAATCTCCCTATCCTACAAATTTGCCAAGATTTGACCACACTTTGAAGTAAACAAGATGTCAAACGGTTGTACCTAAGTATTAAGGAATATTGATTCTTTTTCCTTGATGTTCCTTGTGGTATCCTTTCAGTGGTAAGAAGGAGGGGACAGAAATTAGTGTCTCGATTTCTCATCACTTCCTTCCTAACCTTGATCAATAATTTTAATGGGTAACCTCTGTCTATAAACATTCCTACCAAGGTGTACATTTCTTCCTTAGAGGTCAAATTGTCACTGATTAACCGTGAGAGTCTCACCATTTGGCCTTTCACTATGCTATGTCTTTGATGTAAAGTGTGACAACTTTCAAAGTGCAACATAGAGTTCGAGTAAGTACTTTTTCTGTGGATTTTACTTACTAATGTTGCTGCATTGTCTGTCTTGGTAAGACGAATGTCAAGAAAATCTATTTGATTACCATTCCACTGACTAGTGAATTGAAAAAAAGACTGAAATCTTGTGCTCCTTGCATGGGAAGAAACATATGTATTTCAGTCTAAGTTTATGTCTAAAATTTTACTTTTCAATAGATTTTTGGACGATATTCTGATTCTATGGCAAGGAAGTGAAGATGAAGCATGACAATTGGTGGATTACTTAAATAAGACATCTTTTTTCAATTCACTAGTCAGTGGAATGGTAATCAAATAGATTTTCTTGACATTCGTCTTACCAAGACAGACAATGCAGGAACATTAGTAAGTAACATCCACAGAAAAAGTACTTACTCGAACTCTATGTTGCACTTTGAAAGTTGTCACGCTTTACATCAAAGACGTAGCATAGTGAAAGGCCAAATGGTGAGACTCTCACGGTTAATCAGTGACAATTTGACCTCTAAGGAAGAAATGTACACCTTGGTAGGAATGTTTATAGACAGAGGTTACCCATTAAAATTATTGCTCAAGGTTAGGAAGGAAGTGATGAGAAATCGAGACACTAATTTCTGTCCCCTCCTTCTTACCACTGAAAGGATACCACAAGGAACATCAAGGAAAAAGAATCAATATTCCTTAATACTTAGGTACAACCATTTCACATCTTGTTTACTTGAAAGTGTGGACAAATCTTGGCAAATTTGTAGGATAGGGAGATTAAATCAGTCCTAGGTGAGTGACCAGGGGTTGTATATAAGCGAGGCAGAAACATCAAAAATATAATCAAAGGCGACAACAGGAGGAGAGTGGCATATCAATCTCTGATGTACAAATGTGGAAGGTGTAAATACTGTAAGTTTATCAGTGATGGACCCTGCGTTGCAGTGAGTGGTTGTAAGCAGATCTTAACATGTCCAGGCAAATGCAATTGCAATACAAAAATGATGGTTTATCTGACAACATGTACGGCATACCCAGGGTACTATGTTGGGATGACCATCCGTAGACTCCAGGACAGAATAGCCAAATACCAAAGGGAAATAAGAGAGAAATCCACATAATGCTTTAGCCTTCTATAGTATGCACTGTAACAATTTTAAAAGATTTATATTCTTTATAATTGATCGGGTGTATTTTGATGAAGGTGGGGTAATGAAAAATTTGAGGTAGATGCCAAAGAGGTCAGATGGCAGTTAGGATTAAATGCCATGTCCCCGCCAGGTCTAAATGATAACATTACCCTCCTCCCAATTTTAAAGCAAAGGACTAATGTGATATAAGAAGTTGTTTTAATAATGGTACATACTGTGATTCTTGAAAGGTATTGTACATTGAATTTAAAAACCAATGTATATGGTTTATAAATATATATACATTGCACAAATACCAGGGACATACTCACATATTTCCACATGGGGATTAATAAATTTAGTAGTAGGTGCAGGAAGCTATCCTGTTCTTTTAAGTCTTTTAATTGGTATGCAAATTTGGAGTGAGGTTTTTGTATGTGATTGGTTCTATTTGATTTTGATGGCATATTGTGATTGGTCTATAATATGTTTATTTTCTATATATAAGTGTATTTTTAAATTGTAAAATGACTCTGATGAAGCCTTGGTTGTTGGAAGGCGAAAGCGCTGTCATTTTAATTCTTTTGGCATTAAACTGTGTTCTCCAGACAACGGTGTTTGGATGTTTTTATTTTTATTTTTATTTGATTGGTTTACTAGATTTCTACCATTAGCAGTTGTGTTTATTAACTCTACATTTTACCCCAAATCTTATATCCAAGACAAATATTTTGGTGGTTGCTGCTGGAAGGAGAACTGGAAAGATGGAAATAGATAATGATAAACTATCTGTAGGAAGGAAATAAGCCAAGGGTGGCCTGGGAATCAGTAAAGAGACTGTAGGACAAAGGAGGCTTTGGGGTTCCTGATGTAAAGACATATTTACAGGCATGTCAGATGGCCCTAATGCTTAGATGTATAGAAAAAATTAGAATAGAAGAAGATGGTTAAGGAAGTATCCAGACTAGGAGATTGCATGAAGACATTACTATAAGAGTTTTTTTTAGAAGTGAAAGTGTTTAAGAAGTAAGGATGCAGTTATTTACATACCATTATTTCTTATAAAAACATTGCTAGTAATGCTATTTTACATTACAGCAGTATGCACCTGACTTATTTGAAAAATAATTTAAAGGACAGTAATTTATAATTAAATGTCTCACCATGAATATAAAGAGTGGATAGATTGCTACAAACCTTAAATGAACATTTTGCATTAATAGGAGATCAGAAAAGACAGTACAAAGTATACTAATGAATGTGAGAGGGGTGAATATTGATGATAATAATAATAATAATAATAATAATAATAATAATAATAATAATAATAATGTCGAGGAGAATGCAAATGATAAAAATTAGTCCATTTCAATGCCATTGGTCTTTTCAGTTGACAGTCCTGTTAAAGATATTATGAAAAACAATTAATGTATTTTATTTGGATATGAGGAAGCATTTAATTTGGTTGGTAAATAACCATTGTTTATTAACAAAAGAGGAATAAATACAAAATATCATTTGAAGAAACAACCTAGAGAAGTTCAGGTTAACAATAAATGCAAAAAACAGGAACTTTTAAATGTTTTAATTTTTCTGTATGCAGATATATATGAGGAAGTCCAAATTTTTACTGACAGTCTACTAATAAATGTTATAAAGTACCTGGGTAGCTCACATGTAATTCCACTTTTGTTTTTTATTTTGAACAGTGTTCTGTCTGCAACTCATTTTATGTGGGAAAGACGAATAGGCAGCTTAAAAAAGAATTTATAAACATCAGTCAGTACTCCATGAAAACAAACATGTTAATAATGCCTTAGGAAAGCATTCTATTGAGTGCAATGGTTTTAAAAGATTCATTTTACATATAGCGGATTTAGTCTCTGAAAGTTTTAATGACAATTGCCAGGACAAGTTGGAGTACTTGGAGATGAAATGGAAAATACTAAATGCAATGTTTTTCCAGGTTTAAGAGGGGTAGTTAATTATAAGAGTGTTTTAAAGATAAATAAAAATGGACATGGAGGAAAATAAAACATATTTGTTATCTTTTATTCTTGTTATCTTCAGTGAGTTATTGATTGAATCATATGACTAAATCATATGATGTTGCATGTATTTAATAAGGGGTGTGTGAGAGATGTATTTATTATGATGAAGACCTTGTAAGGTTGAAAGTGTTAAATCTTTGGTCCTATTACACCCTGTTTTAGTACACAAGATATTTTTATCTTTATTAGAAGAGTTACGTAAAATTTTCTAACAGCTATGGGACAGTGATCAAATAAGACACTGAGAAACAGAATGCCATAGAATTTGAAGCAGTTCCAATTGAGTGGAGACAAAGTAAGAAGCAAGAAGAGGTAAGGGTTTGGTATCGAGCAGTGGTAAGAGGGGGAGCAAAACATGAGCGAAAATTCAGTTGGAATTTGATTCAGAATAAAGACTGAAACAGAATTATATTGGAGTGAGAAGGATAATATAGGGTCTGAAATGGTGTAAGTGGGAAAAGGAGAGGGCACTGGTGTTAATCAATGAGCTGAACGATACAAGGGAGGGGATGAGAAATGTTCAAAGGCTCTTATCCAGAATATACAAAATGTAGTAAATTAAAATAGAGAATAATGACATGCTGAGGGAGTCCTGAGAGAAGGAATGGTATATAAAGATTAGAATTCCAAGACTGGGGACAAATGTACTAATTCATGAGGCACGCCACAGAGTCAAGGAAATTTCACATATTTTTGCAGGCAAGTGTTTATATATAGATATTT
The DNA here is from genome assembly GCF_019279795.1 of Protopterus annectens. Lineage (NCBI taxonomy): Eukaryota > Metazoa > Chordata > Ceratodontiformes > Protopteridae > Protopterus > Protopterus annectens. Next base: position 720,043,861 of record NC_056739.1, read on the forward strand.
TTATAACCTGAGAAGAAGAGACGGAGTGCTTCCAACTGCTGATAACGGCTGCTGGAGACGTGAGAGTATACAGAAAGGGCACATATATTTGGATTGGAAAGTTCCAAAAAGGATTTACTGGAACTGCCACACAAAGTGGCAGCAGAACATATAGAGGTCAAGAAGAGTGTTTACTTATTGGGTGAAATAGGGCATAGTTATCAAAGCCACCCCTCCCAAAGCTAAATTCATTGTTGGTTCTGCACATTCTTTGGGCAAAAGATTCTGTACATGGTTTAAATTCTGTTGGTAAAAGCATTAGGGAAATTGCTTTTTTTTTCTTTTTTTTTCATTTTAAGCAAAAACAAAAGAAAATATGTTTGTTTATTGAAATATGCATTATCTTGTTAAAGTAAATAATTCAAGGATCCTTGTATGGACAGAGTGTTTGACAGATGGATAAGTTCTGAATTTATTGGATGCATTTTAATGACAGATGTAAGCATTCTAATGCATCAGTTATAAATGTATTATGCCTGATAAATGTATAGTATTTATATTTTATATTGACTTATGTTTTAATAAGCAATATCTCTTGAAAAAAAAACTTTACTACAGATGGCATTGTCCTACTTCATCAGAAGCTAGTTGCTGTGGTGCTCAGGCTTCTGCCTGCCTAGCAACTGTTTCTGCCTACCATCCCTGTACTTAATACTTAGTTTCTTATATGCCATGCACACACAATCTATGCATGCTTCTAATTAAAGAAATGCTGCCTTGATCTTCTCCATACTTAAAAGATTTAAAATAACCAAAGCATCTTATTTGTGCTTCCATTATCAGCTCCAAAGTTAATCACCTCTAGACCTCAGTTTCAAGCATTCTGTCTCAATCTGTCCATTAAAATATGTGTCCATCTATGTTTTTTTTTTACATCACAGTCTTCAGGATTAAAATCATATCTATGATATTATATATATATATATATATATATATATATATATATATATATATATATATCTAGGTTCACTACATAATCTCGAAATTTTGAAATATCAAATTTCAAAATCTCGAGACTATATAGCCAAAACCTCTAAATGCCAAAAGACCAGAAGCGCGAAATTGAAAATCCCAAACTTACAACACACATACATCACACACATACACATACACAGAACTTCACCTCACAATCAAACATATCATCCTATTCTACAGATAAGCAGGGGGGCAAGCTCCCCTGACCCCACACACCCCCTACTTAAATATACTAACTCTGAGATTGCATAGACACACAAGGGAAACACACACCTACACATTTTACAGTCCCTCACACAGACACATCACAGTCACAACACACACTGACACACACACTAAAGCCCCTAACCAACACACTTACAAATAGATACTTACCTGAACTTGCACCTATCCATCAACAAACCACAACACCACAAGCACTACTTCAATATCTCCGAACATTGGGATTTTGAATTTTGCGCTTCTGGTCTTTTGGTATTTAGAGGTTTTGGCTATATAGTCTTGAGATTTTGGAATTCAATATTCCAACATTTTGAGATTATGTAGTGATCCCGTATATATATATATATATATATATATATACACACACACACACACACACACACACACACACACACACACACACACATATGGGTCACATTCACTTTGTTGCTCATTCATTCATTCATTCATTCATTCATTCATTCATTCATTCATTCATTCATTCATTCAACAGAGTGACATATAGGTTTGTTTTGTGCAAACATCCATTTACTGAATATCTGTTTTGTCAAATGTCTGTTTTATTTAAACAAGTAAAATTATTTGTATTGTGTGTGTGTGTGTGTGTGTGTGTGTGTGTGTGTGTGTGTGTGTGTGTGTGTGTGTGTGTGTGTTGTAGGTTATCATCAGAGTAAAGGTTAGGAAAGAGGGTAAATTTAATATTTGTGTGAGTTTCTCCTGGTCATGGTTAGAATAAGGGTTAGGTAAGGAGATACAGATATTATGCTGTATGTGTGTGTGTATTTAAGACTGTCTTTTGTAGTGGCAGCATTACACAAAGGGTTTTATGAGATTTAAGGTGTAGGGTTACGGTTAGGAGTTCCAGCAAGTTTATTGTTAATACACATTACTAAGATGGTGCAGGGGGCAAACCTTTCTTTAGAAAACCTTTTACATAACACTACCATACCATTATTCTAGTAAACTGGTCTGAGTGTTGTGGAAGGATTTTAGTTTAAAGATTGCAAAAGGAAATTTTCATACTGTAACCATATACATGTGTAGATATATACAGATGCATTATATATATCAAACATACACTAACTAGTCTATAATTTTTACTCAACTACAACCAATATGCACTTTTTTGACACAAATACATTAGCTACACAATAAAATCAACCACTTACAAAAGTAAACCTATAACATTTTTGCAATCTGTAAGCCTTTCACACATCAAACTGAACAGAAGAAAAAACACTGCCAGAAACACATTCATTGACTGCAACATAGAATACTAACAAACACACCAGTACTGCATAAAACATTAATACAATTCACATACATAAACCTAAAGAAACATAAAGTAAGCAATGCACAGTACCTCTCATTACCAGCACATTGTGTCTGTTTTCACAGCCTTCATTGGCTTCCATTTTATTAAAAATCATCTATAACATCTGAGGTTGGTACATGTAATACTTCTGTTGCTTTGTGCTCTGCCTCCCAGAGGCTGCTGGTAGTTCTGCAGGTGCATTTGGATACCTTTGGTATTGGCTGATTTGTTTTCCAAGCCTATCACCTGTAGAAACTGCTACATTAGTGGTTTTGGGGAATGATTGCATTAGGTTGGCTGTCACAGGAATTTCTATTAAATGTATTCTAAAAGCAAAAGCAGAATGCTTGTGGTTTATTTAATTAAATAAATACACACTTTTTGTGTTATAGGAATGGTGAATTGAATTGATTAATTAAATATATATTTTTAAAAGTTTCAAGTTGGTAAAGTAATAAAACATTAAAATATTTATATGGCATTGATTCTCAATAATGTTTTTAAAATTTTTATAGGGTTGATCATTTTAGGGTTTATATTAAATTTTATCACAATTTTGTTGTATAACTTTAAGATCTTTTATGCGTTTTGGCACCAATCATGCTAAGTTGAAGAAAATGAAAGAATTTTTTTAACTCTGATGAAGCTCTGTGCAGTATTGTAAGAAAATCATTTAGTTCATTAAAGGTTTGTGGCACATGGTGTGGTGTTTGTTTTGGTTTTACAATTATATTGTGCAATACTCTAAAGCATGCATGCATTCTAAAATGCACACTTGGCTATACATGAGATGAAAGAGAAAGCAAGTTACACAAACTTCAAAAGGATTTGGAGAGCACCAAAACAATGGTCCAGAAAGGTAAACACATAACAGTAAGGTGTAAGTTGTATTACTACTTATCAATCAACAAGTAATAGAATAAAATAGAATAGAGAAAACATAACATTCAAAAAACAGATATGGAACATAAACAACATACATTTAGGAATTATGATGAAGAGATTAACAGTGATAAAAAATATCAACCATGTTAAACATAAAGTTGAAGCATTTATTAAAAAACCTCCACACACAATAAAATAGAAGAATGAGGAAATATGTTAATGTAAAATACTTTTACTAAAAATAATAAAGCCAAATTAAGAAACTGAAGAGCAACAAAGCTTCAAGAAATGGTGGATTTATACCAGTGCTAGATTTATAATAGAAATGCATAAATGTTTTCCACAAAATGATTTGCAAATGTCAAAGTCTTCTTAAAAGTGAAATTAGATAAAGAAATTCTCTATCATAAAATGCACACTGATCACACTGTAACAAAACAAGATACAGATCCAATGTTATTTTCTTCAGACATACCTTTTTACTATTAAAGGTCATAAATTATTTATGTCAGTTATGATAGATAGAATAAAAACAGTCTCTATCTACCAATAATTGAGGAAGATCAAAGTCAGGGTTCATAACTTAACAAACAATGGGCAATGGTTATGGAAGAATACAAACAGATTATGCTGACTATACAAAAAAGGACTTAGTCTGGATATAGAAAAAAACACATCAGTCATTTCATTGGAATTACTTATTTAAAGCTTTAAAAACTATGGTGTTTCAAATTAACTTACAAACTTATTAGGAGTCTTAATACAGATTCAAAAGCCTTGGTTATGCTAGGAAATTTTTCTCTCAAGTAATAGAGATAAAATGGAAAGCAAAGAAGAATTCCTTCTTTCCTCAATACTCTTTGCTTCAGCTATGAAACCATTAGCTAATTTGATCAGGCAAAAATATAGTTTTGCTGTGAACAAAATAAATAAATATAATAAAATAAATTAAAATAAAATAAAATAAAAAATAAATCTGCCAATTGCAGACATTATCTTGACATTAATAGATATTAATAACACTAAAATAAATGTAGATAGCATATGAATAAATGTCTCAAGACTTCTAACCTTAAATATAATATAAAACATCAACTGTATCATGGAATTTATACACAGACAACAATATTAAAGAACTTCAAATGTAAATAAAATAAGCAAACATAATGTTTAGGAGTGATAATGAAAGCAAATAAGATGCATACAATTGATTAAAACAACATTGTGAACATTTTGCCAAATTAGCTATTGCAATAAATAGATATTTCATGTTTGAGGGTAGACTTATTTTAATCAAAATAATTTTGTTTCTCAAATATTACATATAATACAAATATATACTTTAATACCAAGCAAAGGTTGTTGCTGTTTGTCTTTCGGCATTTCCCAGTTAGGGGTCGCCACAGCAGAACTCCGGTCTGCTAATGATTGGCAGTAGACTTTCACAAACGCAGAGGTGCCAGCTTGACGTTCAACCTTCAACGAAGGCACGCCCATTTACGCATGTCTTTTGAACGCCCATCCAACCGCGGGGAGGACATGCAGACTCCACACAGAAGGCACTCCCTGCACTCCAGTCGAGAATGGTAATATAAGGAAAATAATAATTTTTACATCCTTTTATTGTTTCCAAACAAACCAAGAATTGACTATAAAATTATGCAAGTCCTTTGAATAGTGCAAGTATTGAATTACCAGATTTCTTATCTTTTTTAAGAAACAATACAATGGCTACAATACCACATATGGAAAGAAACACATTTAAATATATGTAACAACAATAAAATAAGAATTTATGAATAAAATATTTAAATACTACACAATGCACAATTGGAGGATAAATATCAGCAAATGGATGCAATGCAAATATGTGTAACAACAATAAAATAAGAATTTATGAGTAAAATATTTAAATACTACACAATGCACAATTGGAGGATAAATATCAGCAAATGGATGCAATGTGTTTATTGATAGAGTGATGTATAATACAGACTTTGATCGTATTCAAGATCAAGATATGGATCATAAGAAATTCACCTAGAAAGTGAAGATTTGATATTAATCCTCTATACTGTTTATAATTAATTATCAATAAATATATCAGTAACTGGGAAAAATGAGGTTATTTACTACCAGATAGAGGAAAAAAAGGAATAAAAAAAAATCACAAAGTACTTTGCTGGCAGAAACAAAACTGTTTTAAACTTCTGCTAATGTCATTTGCTGGCTGGCATTGTTATTTCTTTTCTTTTCTTTTTTTTTTTATAAAATGTTTTTATTCATTTTATAACACAATAACTTAGCATACTAACAAAAAAAAAACTATATACAATGTCCATAACAACTAAAAACCAATATACATAGAACACTTAATATTTCTCTAACAGATTAAACAATTTTGTCCAAGCAATTAAATGATGGGTTCTGTTGTTAGTCCTTGCTTTTATAGTAGCAATTTTATTCTTACAACTGTATTTCACAAGATGAATAAACTCAACTTTAAAGACAGGAGTAGATTGGGATTTCAAATTTTCCTTGCTATAGAGAGGATTGGCCATAGTAAAAATGTTTTGTTTTTAGGAATGACTTCAGGAATAGGAACATGGAAAAGGATAAGGGAGTCAGAAATGGTACCGTTGTCATTCCATAGAGCTTTACAAAGAAATTTAAAGTCTAACCAAAATGGGGAAATTATTTTGCAATTAACAACCATATGTATCCAGTCAGCATCAGGGTGTCCACATCTCCAACATTTCATTTCATCTTTCTTGTACATTATTGCTAGTCTATGTGGGGTGAAAAAACAATTATGTAAAAATTTCCATGTGTATACATGTCAGAATAGGGAAGATGTGAATACCTTCTCCAACTGTAAACAAAGTTTTTTTTTATCTTTTTCTGAGAATACTTGCCTATTAACTTCACTTGAATAATTCCAAAAAGAAACATCTGTTTTGCTAAATTCATTTCTGAGAATTTTATAAATAACAGATATGTATGAAGTGTTCTTGCGTGAGCTATTAATAACTGCTGAGATAAAATCCAAGATTTTTAAGTTACTCTTATTGTTTGCCTCTAATGATGGTATGAGCTTGGTATGTATAAAATCCTTACAAGTTTTGATCTCCAGCCAATTGCAATTTTGCAAACTATATCTGCTGATCAAATAGTGTGCAGAATTTATTTTATTAGTTGAGAGAAATTGAATCCAATATAATAGGTCACCCTCCTTAAATTCTAACATTTTCTGAGTATCAAAAGATATCAAACATTCATTTGTGTAAGCAATAGGAAACATAATTATTAATAAATTATTAATTAATTGGCTAGAAAACCTAATTTTTTAAACAACAACAACAATATTTAGTTTGTAAGAGGTATGAGAACAAGTTTTGACCTTTCACTTTGAATGCATAGTTTTAAAATCCATATAAAGATGTTTGTATGTATTTGAGTATATGGTTCAAGCAATGTCTTATTACTATTAAGAAGTAAGGTTTCATGGTCTGATTTCCAATATGATGTACAAGAAGTATTATTCCAAAGCAACACTATGTTAATAAATGTGGAGTTTAAATAAAAATCAATATTTGGAAACCCTATACCTCCTTCATCCTAGCTTGTGGTGTGCCAGAGAAAAGAAATTCTTGTTTTTTGGGATACCAAAGGAAGTTGAGTAATAAGTTATTAATTTTCTGTTTAATTTTAACAGGTGGGGGAATTATTAGAGCTTGGCCAATGAATAAGATTTTAGGTAACTATCATTTTGATTAAAGTTAGTCTGACTTCAAATGTGAAGAAGAGTCTGTTCTCTATTAGACTAGTAATTGAGTTTATAAGTTGTTGGTAATTAGATGTGAGTGATGTTTTATAATTAGATTCAATAATGATACCTAGATATTTAATATGCGTGCCTTCCAATTTATGTCTCTTTTGGATCTAAGTTTCATAGTAATATTTTTATGTACTGGAAGTGCTTGAATTTTGTTGTGATTGAATTTTAGTCCAGAGATGTTTGCAAAGAAGTCTAGATTATGTAATAAGTGATCTACTGAATTTTCAATATCATTAAAAGTTATTAGTAGGTCATCAGCAAACAGTTGCATCTTGGGGTATAATTTGTCTGGCACTTTATATCCTTTAATGCTGTCATTATTTCTAACATAATTTGCAAAAGGCTCAATAGCCAGGCAAAGAGTAATGGGGAGAGGGGCCACCCCTGTTTAGTACCTCTTAATATTTTGAATGGGCTAGACAGATAAGATTCAATCTTTACATAGACTATGGATTTTTCATATAGTTTTTTTAATAAATCCCATAACATTTGGGGAGAAATTGTATTTTTGCAGAGCTTTAAACAGATATGGCCAACTTAGGGAGTTGAAAGCTTTATCTATATCAAGGCTTAAAATAGAAAGTATTTTTTTCTTGTTTGCTAAGTCTGGTAAATACTGTAATCTAATTATGTTGTCTTATACCTTCCTGTTTTTGATAAACCTGGTTTGGTTTTCATGAATTAATATTGAAAGAATATTATTTAATCTGTCTGCTAAGACAGACATGAATATCTTCTAATCAATGTTAACAAAGAAATTGTCCTGTATGATATGCAAAGTTTGGGCTCTTGATTTGATTTTAAGATGGGAGAGATGATAGAATATTTCCATGAAGGAGGGATGTCTGCTGTAGTTTTAACTTTTTGGAAAGCACTGAGTAAGATTTTCAAGATGTTATCAGGTAAGAGTTTGTAAAATTCAGAATTAGACCATCCAGCCCTGGTGCCTTTTTTGTCTTAAGATGTTTTATTTGTTCCTTTAACTCTTTAAAGGAAAAGGGTTTATCTATTTTATTAATATTGTGTTTTGAATGTTTCTTTTTAATATTACTAGCAAGAAAGTTATATATACTTTTATCAATTGTAGATGAGTTATTATTATTAATATTCTTGTAATGGCTTTTAGAACATAATAAGATATTTTTTAGGTCTGTAACTTTGGTAGTCTGATTATTTCTAATGTATATTATTTCTTTTTTATGATTTTTTTCATTTAAATATTTAGATCTAATCGCAATCATCTGCATACTCTTGTGATTAATTGAGTAGGATTGTAATCTGATTTTTTCCAGATTTTATATTTTATGCTGCATGATATCCTGATATTCCTTGTTCAGTTTACATATGTTAGCTAATGCAGATTTGTCATTTGATGTAAGTTTTAGTTCATCAATTTCTTTTTGTATGTCTATCAGTTTTTTATCCCACTCTTTCCTTTTATTTATACACCAACTTTTGACTTTAACATGTAAGACTACCTTTAAAGTGTCCCATACGATAATATCTGAAACCTCTCCATTAGTATTGGTGTCTAGGTAAAGCTTTATTTCATCTAGGAACCATTTTTTAAATCCGTGTACTGTTATTAGATAAGCAGGTAGCCTTTGGCAGAAGTTTAAGGGGTCAGTATTAAATGTTACATTGAAGGTGATAGCATTGTGTTCAGACATAGGGCATGATGTCAGCATTACATTATCAATTTTGGCCAGTAATGAACTGGTTACAAAGACTTTGTCTATGTTGGTATGTGTGCCACATCTGTAAGAGTAGTGAAAATACTTCAGGGAGGATATTTTTATACCATCAATGTCAATTAGGTTTCTGTCTTTTATTAGTTGTTCAACTGCTTGCCAACAGGGGATATCTTGAAGGGCTTAGAGCGTGTAGTATCAGTGGAGGACAAGATATAATTAAAATCACCTACTAATAGTAACTCACTTTTAGACTTTAATATTATGGTGTCTAAATGTTTTTTTTCACAGTTTTAGTCCCAACAACCGGTATCCAGTAGGTGTTTGCAAAAGTGTACATATTTTTATCTAGTTTTAGTATGACTAAAGAAAGCATACCATCATCGCTTGAGTATGAGTCAATTTCTGGAATTCTCATTGATTTTCTGTGTAAAATTAGAATACCTCTTCTTTTGTGGTTCTAGTTTGAATTTACCAAAATCTTATAATATTTAAAGGTTAATTTGTTTAGATCTTCTGTTACTTAGTGAGATTCCTGAGTGAATGCAAAATCTGCTTTATGTAGCATTAAACACTTCTTGACACCTTTTCATGATGTTGTTCAACTCATTGGCATTAATAGATATAATGTTAAATATTATCATTTGATGGAGACTGCTGTTATAAGTAAAATTGAAAAGTGCCTTCCTTGATTCATTATGAAAAATAAATTTTTAAAACTGTTATGGACAATTTAAAAACTCTAAATTTGAAAATAAAGCTGTATATTTTAATAACCTTCTGCATGGATAATGTATATCCAGGCTTACTATATCTCTCATAGAAGCTACAAACTAACCCTTTCATGACATCTAGTAAGAATTCCTAGCTACTGCTGGTTAATAGCATGCATAAGAGAAACTCCATGTACATTAAAAACTTACAAAAGGAAAAATTTAATTGAATATACTATGTATGAATGAACTAAGAACATGAAGCTGTATACAATTTCTTAAAATTATTTTTATCTAAACATACTAGCTAAGATAAATTGATCAATCCTAATATTTATTTGTTGCTATAAGTAAATACAGGACTGTAATGTCATTAAAGCAGACAGGAAAAAAGATGCATTTAAAACTGTCACTGTCAGAAACATATCTGTAATTCTTAGGTTCATAGGTTCATACTAGGCTATCTGCCCGAGGGCATTTACAAGCCTAGCCCATCGTTTTGTGGCTTACGCCACCCCTTTAGTATGAGGAACTATACCCATTATTTTGCTGTGCCTCTGTCGAGCAGTGACACTGAGGTAATCCCTGGGGTATATCTGCGATCTCCCATCCATTGGTCAAGATTTCTCTTGAACAAGGCCAGCGAGGTGCTCTGCCTCACATGTACCGGGATTTTGTTCCACAGCATAGGAGTCTTTGGGTGATGAATCTATCCCTCCAGCACGTCCTATTAATAGCCGTGTCGAGGTTTAAGTCTCCCACCCTTGTGGCTCTGATGGATCTAGATTTTTAGAGGTGGAGCATATTGCTCAAATCAGGGTTTGACATGGCCTTGTATGTAAGCCAAAGGTCACCTCTGAGCAAGCGGTGCGACTGAATAGAGCTGGAGTTCTTTCAGTCGGGCAGCATAGGATAGATTTTTGAGACCCTTTATCCTTTTGGTGAGGAACTTTTGTGGCCTCTCCAGCTGCTGCAAGTGTCGGGTCAGATACATTCCGAATGGGGCATTGTACTCAATCATTGGTCTGATGAGTGATGAGTAAAGGGAGACTATAACCTCCCTTGATCTAGATGAGAATCCCTTCATGATAAGGTGGGCAATGTAGAAGGTCTTCCTAACTACTTTAGCTACATGGGTGTCGAATGACAGACTACTATCAACCTGGGTCCCCAGGTCCCTGATAACTTCTTCTGTGCTCAGTGGATTGCCACCTATTTGGTAGCTAGGGGTAACCTTGTTTTTCCCGAAGGGTATGACTATGCATTTTTGGCATTTAACTTTAGGCCGTGGCTCTGGCACCAGTTATCCATTTCTGTGAGACCCTTCTGAAGGATATCTGTGTCAGATGTGTTTTCTACTATGGCCCAGTTTGCAGTCATCTGCAAACTTTGTCAGCCATAACCCTCCTGTGTTTGCTTGTACTTGGAAAAGTAGATGCCAAACAAGAGTGGGCCCAGGACTGAGCCCTGTGGGACACCACTTGTGACAGGCTTTGAGTCTGACATGGCGCCAGCAACTCTGACCCTGTGGGTTCTGTCACTCAGCCAGTTTGCAACCCATCTTGTGATGTATGGGTTAACATTTAAGCTGATGAGTTTTCAATGATACCCGAGTGGGGTATTGTATCGAAGGCCTTAGCCAGATCGAGGTAGGCTGTATGGACTGCCTTTCCCTCATCAATGGCTTTGGTGACTGTTTGAAAAAGTCAACCAAGTTTAAAAGGCATGATCTGCCTTTGACAAAGCCAAACTGGGTTGGATCCAAGGTCTGCAAATTCCTATGTCTTTATTTATGAGGTCCATTATGATCCTCTCCATGGCTTTGCAGATAAGGCTTGTCAAGCTAATGGGCGGTAATTTCCAGGGTCGGTGGAGGCACCGCCTTTGTGAAGTGGGACCACAGTTGCAGTCGCCACTCCTTGGGTGCGTATCCAGAGGTAAGACTTTGATTAAACAGCTGTCCTAGCTGTGGGTTTAATTCCTCATTGAGTTCGTGGAGCACACAGCCAGGGACACCATCAGGTCCCATGGATGCTGTGTTTTTGCTTTGGAGAGAGCAGTTCTCACTTGGGCGCTGGAGATGTTTGGGGGCTGCAATCATTTGGTATAGATATCTCTCCTTTTGGGGGAGGGAGAAGTTTGCACTGAACCTGTCAGCCAGTATGTTGGCAATGTCTGTAGGATCAGTAATCTTCACATCATTTTGAACTAGTTCTGAGCATATCTGGGAGTTTCCTCCTAGGTTTCTAACATAGCTAAAGAAGGCCTTATGATTGTCTTTTGAGTCTTTAGCTATTTTCTCTCGAAATTTGCTTTGGATGATTTTATGAGAGCTCTTAGTTTTTACTTATAGTGATCAAGGGTGTCTTACCTTTTAAGGATTTTGCTCTATCTTGTAGTAGCTTCCTCCTTTTGTTGTAGAGTTTGTTTATGGCTGGGGTCCACCAGACTGGGCGCTTGCCTTTGGTACAAAGAGTCTTTGTTTTGCTTGGGATTGCCTTATCCATGCAGTCCTGCAGGTGCTGGTAGAAGGCATTTGTAAGTGATTCAGCGGCTTGAGTACTGTTTTCCATGGCTCGGGGGCCTTAAAGGAGACCACACTAGTCTTTAGAAGTGTGAAGTCGGCTTTTGAGAAGTTCTTTACTGTGGTCTTTTTATTTCAGGTGGGGGTGGGATGAGGACCTCCAGCGAGATTAGTTTGTGATCTGATCTCACCAGTGAGGGGTATACTTCGGTGTTGAACATTGTGCTCCCATGTTCGTGATGATGAGATCAAGTATGTTATCTCCTCTTGTGGGGATGGTGACTAGTTGTTCCATGGCATTTGAGTTTATGAATTCCAGGAACTTTTGGGCTAGGGTGTTTGGGCTTGAGTAGTGTTCCCAGTCTATATTTGGGTAATTGAAGTCACCTAGTATGATGGTGTTTGGTGATACATTTATCCCTCTAGTGTTTTCAGGAAGGCCATGTGAGGTTCCTGAGTTTGTGAGGGTGGCCTGTAACATGCTACAATTTGCAGAGCAGTCTTGCCTACGGTTAATTGCACCTGGATGGTCTCCGATGCATCATGCGTTGCCACCAGTCTTGAGGTGTGGGTGTCCTTGATGAATATGGATACCCCCCCCCTCCTTTCTTGGTATTTTCCTGATTTTGGGGCGGACGCATGATATGAGGTAAAACCTGATAGCGCTGGGGTGCTCTCAGGAGCCTTGAACCAGGTTTCTGTCACAGCACAGACATCGATGCTCTCCATACTGAGAAGGGCCTCGAGTGCATGCATTTTGAGATTTAGACTTCTGGCATTGAGCAGCATTACCCTTAGTTTTTTCCTTTTTGTGTTCTAGGGTGGTAGGTTTAGAATTTGAGCCTTGCCTAAAAAGGCACTATGGGGTGGCAAGAGCCTTTGCCAATATCCGGAATCCCAGGGTGACAGGTGCAAGCCGTCCCTTGCGAAGCAGCATGGCTTGTCCAGCATGTCATCCCAGGCAGACAGATACTGGATCCCCTTTGAATGACACCAGTGTTTAAGCCAATTGTTAAAGCTGATCATCTTATCTCTGTATTGTGGCATCATTCTTGGTGAAGGTAGGATACTGCTCAAGGTCAGGGTCATACCTGCCTGGGCTGCATAATCAGAGAGCTCCTCAATGTCTCTTTTCATGTAGTCCAAGGAGGTACGTCTCAGGTCGTTTACACCAGCGTGGACAATGACTGAGTCGTATTTGTACCTGCTGTTGAGAGACCTGAGTGCTTGCGTTATGTGGCGGATCCTAGCGCCCGACAGACAGCTTACTGTGACCTTCTCCTTACTCAGTCTGGTGGCGGGGCGTCAGTGTGTCTGACTATGGAGTCACCAATGACTAGTGTGTCTGGCATTGTGTTTGGCCTTAAGGGCTGTGACTGTTTGACACTCTGACTGTGAGGTCTATGTGTTGCAGGTGTTGTGTTCTGAGGTGGTGGTTGTTTGGGTGTCTGCTTTGGTGGCCTCTGCTGTTTTGGTAGATTTTTGATCAGAGCCTCCGAGTATGTCTTTGTGTGTTTATGTGTATGATTTGAGGTTGTAATGGTACTATGTGAGACTGGGTCTATAGTGTGTGTGGTAACCTTCTCCTCCTGACTGGTCTTGCCAGTCCTATGTTGAGAGAGCTCAGCCTCCAGTTTGGACGTATAGTTGCATCTCTCGCATGTATTTGTGTTTTGTGGGAGGAGGAGAGGGTTGTCTGTGTACATGAGGCAATTGTAACATTGCCGCAATATTCCCAGGTTCACCAGCTGAGCAGGAGAGGACACTAGCAACTGATCCCTCGACATGCTAGAAGGATAGACAAAAAACTTTAAAAAAGATTCCGGGGAATGTGGGTGACCGAGAAATGGGGGTTCAGATTAAATAAATCACTATTTACAGTAAAACATATGCGTGTAAGACTTTTTAAATAAAAAATAATTGCTAAATGAATGAAAACACAGTTCAAACGATCATTCTTGAATCTGACTGGCTGTTAGAGTTCAGTGAAGAGAAACAGGTTCAGAGGTCACATCTACTTCCTGGAAGATAGCGCAGATTGTTTCTCATGAGTCTGTGAGCTAACTGAAGCTTTTAGAAGCTTGAGCTTGTCACAGAAGTTGTCAAAATTCCATCAAAAAAGTAAGTAGGCAGGAATTTTCTAGTGAAGTGAAGCTTTTAAGCATAACTTGTAAAATGATGAATGTTTAAAAAAAAGACTCCAAATTACCAACCATACACAACTATAAGACATATTAGCTAAATGGAGCACATTGCAGAAGTTCAGTTCAGTAGTAAATGTATATATAATAATAAAATGTCACCACTTTCTTTTTAATTACGTAACAGTAACACAGTAAGCATTTATTTTGCCTGCAGTGATTAAATACTATGACACTAGGACTAAAACAAAAAGGGAAGGCACATACATGAAGAAAAAAGTATAGCATATAAAAGAAATATATATATATAAATATATGAAATGGATTAGTGATTTTATACCATTTCACTAGTGCTATGCCATGTATATAAAGAAATAAAAGTGTAAAATAGTTTGCAGTTGGATAAGATATTGATTTACTTGAATTTTGAGTAATATATATTATTTATAAAGTTAGCATTGCTACGGGAAAGATAATAGGAGAGAAAAAAAGTTACATTACCTTCTCTGTATGATTCCATATTATTTAGAAGTGAGAAAACAAAAACTTGCATGAAATGTGAAGTTATGTATAATCATTTGTCTCTGAATTTCTTTTTTTCTTTAATAGTCCACTCATTTTTTGAAGCTTGCCTTTTTAAGTTCACTGAAGAATCCATGGGTTCAAGTTGACTTAAAATGTTCTTTTTTTGGCCAAATGTGAATGCTTCTTTGAGAGAGTCAAACATTTCTTTCCTTCTGGCAGGGATAGTCTTATTCTTGCTGGCAATATGAGTTGTGCTTTCATTACTTCCTTTTTTAATGATTTTATTATAGGGACACATGCTCTTCTTTTGGACATTACAAGGGGTGAAAAGTCATTGTCAAACCTGATACTTTGGCCACCAATTTTTAATGGAACAAGGGACCAGGCAGTTCTTAAAACAAGGTTTTTGTTTTGATTGGAGATAAATCTTACAATAATAGATCTTGGACAGCTGTTTTTACTGGATACAGAAGTTGTCGTTGTAGTTAAAGACCTGTATGCCCTTTCTATCCTGAAGGATAGTGCTTCAGGTAGGTTTAGGATTTTTAAGAATCCAAGAAGTCAGGAAATTAATCATATTGTCCCCCTCCGACTGTTCAGGGATGCCATAGATTCTTATGTTGTTTCTCCTTGTTTTATTCTCAGTGTCATCTATCTTTTCAATGAGTCTGGTGTTTTCTTGAAGAAGAAATCTTATATTTTTCTCTCTTTCTGATAACCTATAGTCTAAATCTGTTACATAATATTCCAAAGCAGCAATCTGGGCAGTTTGTTGTTTAAGGACTTCATTTAATAAGGCTGTTTGTTGGGTAGTATCTTATTTTATATTGTCCACTTTTAAGTTTAATTTGTCTATTTTACCCACTGTAGTAAGGCTTGCCTGTATTTCTTTCTTCATTGGAGTTTCTTGCTGAGAAAATTTGATGTTGCTCATCTTCCTTTGTGAATGTGGTTTCAATGTCCCTTCTATCTGAAAGTTTGACAGGACAGTATGAACATTTTAGCTTAAAAATTACACCAACTTGTACCTTACGACTTCTAAAATCTGATTTTGGTAGTTTCAGGTCCTTGTTGGTGAATTTAAATAAAGAAATCCTCTCAGGAAAAAATGAAAACTGCAGAGCTCAAGAACTCTGCTGTTTTCAGATTGCCATCCAAGCCATGGCCCGCCTGGCATTGTTATTTCTGAGTGTAAGACACAAGCTTAATAGAGCTCGGGGTATGTTTAACAATTTATTGCATTATTATATTGGCTAAAATTTTGGTGTCATTCAAAGGGGATCCAGTGTCTGCAGCCTGGGATGACATGCTCGACAAGCCACGTTGCTTCGCTAGGGACGGCTTGCACCTGTCACCACTGGTCTTTCAGATATTGGCAAAGGCTCTTGCCACCCCCCATAGTGCCTTTTTTAGGCAAGGCTCAAAAGTCAAACCCACCCCCATAGACAGCACAAGGAACAAGAAACTAAGGGTAATGCTGCTAAATGCCAGAAGTCTTAACCTCAAGATGCACGCACTCAAAGCTCTCCTCAGTATGGAGAACATCGATATCTGTGCAGTGACAGAAACCTGGTTCAAGGCTCCAGAGAGCACCCCGGCACTACCAGGCTATACCTCGTATCATGCTTTTCGGCCCCAAAACCCAGACCGAACCACAAAAGGAGGGGGAGTTTCCATATTTATCAAGGATATCCACACCTCCAGGTTAGTGGCATTGCACAAAGTATCGGAGACCATCCATGTGCAACTAACAGTGGGCAAGACTGCTTTTCAGTTTATAGCATCCTACAGACCACCCTCTCAAAGTCAGGAATCCCATTTGGCCTTCCTGAAAACATTGGAGAACATGAAGATCTCTCCGAACACCATTATATTGGGTGACTTCAACTACCAAACATTGACTGGGAGCACTACTCAAGCCCCAGCACCTTAGCCCAACGATTCCTGGAAATTATAAACTCAAATGCTATGGAACAACTAGTCAACACTCCCACAAGAGGGGACAATATACTAGACCTGATCATTACCAAACACAGGGACTCTATGCTTCACACCAGAAGTATATCCCTCATTGGTAAGATCAGACCATAAATTAATTTCACTGGATGTCCACATCCCGACCCCACCCCCAGCCCAGAAAACCACAGTGAAAAACTTCTCAAAAGCAAACTTCTCACTTCTCAAAACCAAAGTGGAATCCTTCAAGGCCCCAGGGCCAGTGGAAACTACAGCCCAAACTGCAGAATCCTATATAAATGCATTCTATGGACATCTCCAGGAATGCATGGATCATGCTATCCCAAACAAAACCAAGACCCAATCATCCAAAGGCAGGCGTCCAGTCTGGTGGACCCTGCCATAAATAAACTGTACAATAGAAGGAGGAAGCTACTACATGATAGAGCAAAATCCCTAATAGGGAAGGCATCTCTGATCAGTACTAGCAAAAATTACGATCCCTCATAAAATCCTCCAAGGCCAGCTTCGAGAGAAAAATTGCACAGGACACCAAAGACAATCATAAGGCTTTTTTCAGTTATGTTAGAAACCTGGGATGCAACTCCAAGACTTGTTCTGAGTTGATTCTAAACGACAAAAAATACACTGAACCCACAGACATCGCCAATATCCTGGCAGACAGGTTCAGTGCAAACTTCTCCACCCCCTCCCCCCAAAAAGAGCAAGTATCTATCCCAGCAGAGGGCTGCCTCCCAAACATCTCAGATGCTCAGGTGAAGGCTGCCCTCTCCAAAGCAAAAAACACTGCTTCCATGGGACCAGATGGCATCCCAGGTTGCATCCTACATGAACTACAAGAGGAATTAATCCCTCAAATAAAACAGCTATACAATCTCAGCCTTACTACAGGATATGTGCCCACAGAATGGCGTACAGCAACAGTGGTCCCACTCCACAAAGGTGGATCCTCTACAGACCCTGGAAACTATTGCCCCATAAGCCTGACTAGCTTAGTCTGCAAGGCTATGGAGAGGATCATCATGGAGCTCATAAACAGAGACATTGGGGACCTACAGACACTAGATCCTACCCAGTTCAGCTTTGTCAAGGGCAGATCCTGCCTTTTGAACCTGGTTGACTTCTTTGAAACAGTCACCAAAGCCATAGATGAAGGGAAGGTAGTCCACACAGCCTATCTGGACCTTGCAAAGGCATTTGACACAATACCCCACTCGGGCATCATAGATAAGCTATCCAGCTTAAATATAAACCCCTATGTCACAAGATGGGTGCAAACTGGCTCAAAGACAGAACCCACAGAGTGAGAGTTGCTGGAGCCATGTCAGACTCGAAACCGGTCACAAGTGGCATCCCACAGGGTTCTGTCCTGGGACCACTCTTGTTCGGTATATACTTTTCCGAGGTACAGGAAAACGTGGGAGGACTATGGCTCACCAAGTTCGCAGACAACTGCAAACTGGGCGCCATAATCAACTCTCCAGCTGACACAAACATCCTTTAAAAAGGTCTCACAGAGACAGATAACTGGTGCCAGCACCATGGTTTAAAGCTAAATGCCAAAAAATGTATAGTCATACCCTTTGGCAAAAACAATGTGCCCACAAATTACCACATAGGTGGAAACCCATTAAGTACAGAGAAAGTTATTAGGGACCTGGGGACCCAAGTTGATAGCAATCTCTCCTTTGAAAACCACATTGCCAAAGTGGTTAGAAAGACCTTCTACATAGCCCACCTCATCACAAAGGGTTTCACATCTAGATCAAGAGAGGTAATCGTGCCCCTTTATTCATCCCTCATCAGGCCCATCATAGAATACAATGCCCATTTTGGGATGTACCTTACTCGACACCTGAAGCAATTAGAAAGACCCCAAAAGTATCTCACCAAGAGGATCAAGGGTCTCAAACAGATGCTATATGCTGCTCGGTTAAAAAAACTCCAGCTCTACTCAGTTGCATACCGCCTACTTCGAGGTAATCTATGCCTGACATACAAAGCTATGTCAAATCCAGAATTAATGGGCATGCTCCACCTCAGTAAATCTAAATCCCTTAGAGCCACACGCTCGAGGGACTTGAACCTCAGCACAGAAATAAATAGAACTTGCTGGAGGGACAGGTTCATAACCCAGAGGCTCCCTTCGCTCTGGAATAGAATTCCAGTTCATGTGAGGCAGAGCACCTCTCTGAATCTCTTCAAGAAGAATCTCGATAAGTGGATGGGGGATCGTAGGTTTGTCCCAGGGATTACTCCCGTGTCACTATTAGACAGAGGCACAGTAAACTAAACCTTAAAAAGGGCACAGTATACTCAAATCAAGGGGTGACGTAAGCCATACAGAATCGGGCTAGGCTTATAATTGCCCCAGGGCAGATAGCCTAGTATGAACCTACGAACCTATGAACCTATGAATTAAAATTGGGACTTGAGCTACTGAAGCACTTAACTGGTTTGCCTTTTTCCTGCTATTGGAACATAATGATGGCAATCCATGCACTCAATAATACTTATACTCCTGTGGATTCTACATATGCAAGTATCATCCTCCAGTAATTTTAGAATTTTCTTTGCCATCATTTTGACTTAAAAATGTAATCTTTACATTAATGTACTTTTGTAAACAATGGGATTTAGAAAATGTTCCAATTATCACGTAAGACAAGGGCAAACATACATTTATATAAAAAACAAACCATAATATGTTCCCAGTTACAAACATTATACATCACATGTATTCTTTTGTATAACACTATTATCAATCCAACATTAAATAAACTGCTAAAATTCTTCCTTCCCTTAAACCACAATCGACCTCCAAAGCATTATTCTTCACGTATTGTTTCCATAATTTTCATTATTCTATGTAATTTGCACCTACACTTTTGCAAAGATCTTACTTTCAGTTCTTTGATTTTTATTTTCTAGTAAGTGTTTTTTGGCAGCCACCAGAATTAAAAACTTAAATGAATAGGCAATTCAAATCCTGTATCCCAGCTCAGGAAAATCCTTTCCTTAGTTGCACTCATGTTCTCCCAATATTTCTGACAAAGTGTACTAAAGGGAATTTTTAAATCATTATACTCCTAAAACATATGTTCTCAGTTACCCCATCCTTTCCCATCACACCACCAATATTTGGCATCTGAGGAAAAATTCTTTGGAGTCTGCTTTAGGTATAAAAATACCTAAGCAAAACTTCTAAGGAAAAAAAATCCTAAATCTTCTAGACTTTGTTGCATATTTGTGATGTTGGCCCATTGTTTCCTTGTGAATTGTTTATCCAATCTCCCTTTCCAATCTTCTCTAACCTCCTCTGATTGGTTCCTATAGTTATTGTGCAATATTTTATATACCCTATAAATTATCCCTTTTTAAAGAGCAGCTTCTGATCTAGATTAATCTGAAAACTCTACCAGAGTAGGTATTTCACTTAAGATTGCTCTATCCCCTTCTCTTTGTCTATACCCTTATATTAATTCCTGATAGGCAAGGCAGTCTCTAGCCTGCAGTCCAAATGTCTTCTTGGTCTCTTCATTCAATTACCTTGCTCTCTCTAGTTATGTGCTCCTAATGCCCTGATTCCTTTGACAGTTTTCAACAGTAAATTCCAGCCCCCTCTTGCATGTAATCTATTCCCTTATTTGAAGTTATACCTGATAGCAAAATCTCCTTCTTAATTTGGCTTAGTTCTTAGAGTACTTTCTGATACTTTAAAACTATAATATTCTATGGATGTCTTCTCCTTAAAGATCTAAATCCCAAATCCCACACTCTCCTTATGTCTTGAATTCCACCACCCCTTCATTAGCCCTTTTCATTTTAAATGATTGCTTCCTCCTTGCATTATTATATTTGCCTTAACTATGTAGGTCTAAAATGTCCCGTCAAATCAGGTTATCCTAAACCACCTTGTCCTATTGGAAGGATCAATTACCCCCACTTAACTCTTGCTCTTTTCCTCTCCCACATTCTTTCAAATGTGTACAAATTGTTGTCCACAACTTCTCCTCTGGATAATAAAAATATGCCTGACCTGTATATAAAATTAAAGGGACTAAAAACATTTGCACTGTTTGTATCTTGCTATCAATATCCACACGTGAGAGCTTCCAGTTTCTCAGTTTTTACATTATCTTTTAAGTCTCTTCTCACATATCTTTAGCTGCCATAACAGAATGCTTTTTAATCCATACTCCCAAATACTTCATCTTATCATGTCCCCATAAATATGGGTATTGATGAACCAATTCATGTATGGGTACACATTTTAGCCTTTGTTTTACATTCATTAATTTTATATTTCACTATATCTAAATATTTATTTATTTATTTTATTTTATTTTACATTTGTTGACCGGGCTAGTCTAGCTGGATACATGTCCATTTTCAGTAGAGGCCCGGGGAGAAAAGCTCCAAAACTAAAATAATACATTCATTAAAAAGTAATAGCAGATAAAACTTACAAAAAGCTAAAAAAGCAGTTCTTACAAAAGTAATAGCTGATAAAACTTACAAAAAACTAAAAAAGCAGTTCTTACAAATTTTTTTTTATATATATAAAATAGATTAGTCTTAGCAAGGATAGAATTAGCAGTAAGCATCAATGGGTATTGTACATGAGATACAATATCCATGTATACATACATTTTATCTATAATAGCATGGTATTTTGATTCTTAAGGTAAAAATTAAAGAGTTAGGAGTAGTTGTTAGTTTAAAAGGAGAAAAGTTAGTCAGGGTTAGTATAGGAGCATAGCCAGTGTGTCTTAAGAAATAGCTTTAGATTCGTTTTAAAGAGTGAAAGAGAAATTTGTGTTGTGAGTTCAGTGGGTAGTAAGTTCCATTGCTTTCCTACAGAGTTAGAGTACAAGGAGTCATCTGCTGAGTGATTGGATCTTGAAGTATTGATCAACAGTTTATCTGAGGAGCGTATGTTCTTATTATTATTATAAGGTGTAATGATGGTAGAGAGTATAGGAGTGTTGGTGGGTTTATACAGGACCTTGTGGACTATGGGAAGCTGTAGAAAGTGAAGCTGGTTCTGAAATTCTAGCCAGTCTAGTTGTTTTAGATTCAGACAGTGATGAGTTCTGAAAGGAGAGCCTGTGGCAAATCTAGCAATATTATTATAAGATTTGTCCAGTTTGTTGATGTTGTTTTTAGAAAGGTTAGTATATATAGGGGAGGCATAGAACAGAGTTGAGATTAAGTGGGTTCTGGCTGTAACAGTCCTAGCTACTGGAGTTAGAAAGGGCTTAATTCTCTAAAGGCATCCCAGTTTTTTGTTCACTGATTTTATTGTGTTGTTTATATGGGTATCAAAGTTGAGGTTGTTGTCAATTGTTATTCCTAAGAGTTTAGTGGTTGGGTCAGGAGAAATGATAGTGCCATCATTTGATAGAAGTGTGAGATGGATAGGAGTGTATTTTCTGGTAGGTGTGAAAAGTAACAGTTTAGATTTTTTGGGGTTAAGGAGGAGGCATCGGTTTGAAAACCATTGTTCTACAGTATTGAAAGCTTTTTGGGTAAGAGATTTAAGTTCAGTTTCAGAGGTGGCTGTAAAGATAAAAGTAGAGTCATCTGCGTATTGAATGCAGGTGGTGTGTAGTATTGCTGATTGAAGGTCATTAATATAAATGGAAAAAAGGAGTGGACCTAAAATGGAGCCCTGAGGAACACCGAGGGAGATAGGAAGGTTATTAGTTTATTTTGCCAAAGTACCACCTGCTGACGGTTTTCAAGGTAAGATTTGAACCAATTCATGGCTTGGGGATCAAGTAAAATAGATTGGGAAATATAGCATAAGCTTGCTTCTCTCTCATTTTGTATTGCAATTCATGATTGCATTATACTTTCTTTCTGTTTTTTTTTTTCCCAGTTAGGGGTCACCACAGCAGATCACTGGTCTTCGAATGATTGGCAATGGATTTTTATGGTCTCAAGTTTCCAGCCTGGCACCCAACCTTCAAAGAAGGCAGACCCCCACATGCACATACCTACCTGCATGTCTTTAACATTCACTCAACCATGGGAAGGACATCCAGACTCCACACAGAAGGCACTCCAGCCAAGAATCAAACCAGAGAACCTCTTGCTGTGAGGCAACAATGCTAACTGCTGCACCACCGCTGCCTCATCATGTTTGCATTATACTAACATACCTTTAATTTCTCTATAAACTGGCTAAAATCTCTCTATTTAATCAATGCTTTATAACTTATATCTAGTCTTAACCAATGTTTTCAGGTTAAGTAAAATTTTCTTGCTTACTTGTACTGTGTTGCTTTTCTCCCCGGGCCTCCACTGAAAAAGGGCTTTTGCTCAGATGGCCTATCCCAGTTAATGAATGTCAAATAAATATTTAAAAAAGACTGTAAAATAATTACTCTTAAAATGTTTTGTAATACTTTGGAACTTTTCTCCCTGGGCCTGTGCTGAAAATGGGCTCCTTCCCAGTCATACTTTCCCAGTAATCAAATATCAATAAATAAATAGCTAAACAAAAAATCCTGAAAGGACTTGAAATAGTCTCAAAATGTTCCACAGCACTGAAATGTCCTTTTCTGGTTTTATCAGGTACAAAATAAAATCATATGCAAATAAAGCCAACTGTTTTGATTACCATATCAGTTATCTCCTTGAATTTCTGAATCCCTTATTTTTTTGCCAATGTCTCTAAACATAAAGCAAATAAAGGGGGAAAGGACACCCTTGCCTGGAGTCTCTGTTCAGATCCAACTTGTTAGAGAGGAACTCTCCCACTTTAATTTTTGCCTTAAGATCCCTCAGATATCCTCCTAATTAACCTTATTATTGTAAAAGGAAATGCAAATATATTTATTGCCCTACTCAAAATCCTAACTTACTTTGTTGAATGCTTTCTTTGCATCAAGACCCAGCAATAACACTGGGATTTTCTTGCATTCTGCTTCCCTATGGATCATCGTTGTTCTTTTAAAGTTGTCAGATGTTTGCCTCCTTATCACAAAACCACACTGATCCATATCTATCAATTTTGGCAACACTTCACCATTCTTTTAGCTATTGCAGACAAAAGCACTTTATAATCATGGTTTAAAATTCAAATGAATCTATATGAAGTTGGGTCTGATGGGTCTTTGTTGTCTTTACATAATACAGTTGTCAAAGCTTTCTTCCAGGATGTTGGTGTTTCCTCTCTTTTTAAAATACTGTTAAACAAAACCCTCCATATCTTTATCATGTTCATCTCTCCTAGCTTTCAAATTTACACAGGAATACCATCTATTCTTGGAGACTTTCTTGTAGAGTGATTATATGTAATTTTTATCTCAGCTCCTCCTACCGTAACTGTTAATTGTTGAGCTGCATCTACATCTAACCCTGGTATATTTAAGTCTTCCATAAATATTTCCATGTGTGTTCTTTCTTGATTTCCACATTTCTCTCCTCTATTAAAATTTTCATAAAATTTCCAAAATATCTCTAATATCTCTACAGGATCTCTGGTTATTTTTCTTATTATACACTCCCTAAGTTTGGAAACAGCCCTTTCTACTTTCTGTTGCCTAACTCACTGTCCTAAAAGTTTTTGTGCTCTGAAGTTATTATCAAAAACAGTTGCTTAACAGCAATTTTGGTAAATTCACTCATATTATCCAGATACTCTCTTATTTTCTCTTTAGCAGTCTGCAGTTGCACTTCTTCCTTTTCTGTGAGATTCCCAATATTCTGCAATACATTAACCTTTATCAACCCCTATTAATTCTTAACCATCTATCTTTTTTCTTTTCTTTCTATTCTATATATTTCTATATTTTGAATTCCACTTTCATTTTATCCTATTCACTAGCTAAAACCTTTAAAGAAATATCTATCTTCCCTAATAACTTTTGAATAACTTCCATTATCCTATCCTTAAATTCCTCTCTTTTTAACGGGTAGGTGTGGAAGTGCCATTGTCTCATTTTTATTTCACTACCCTGCATTTTGTATATTAGGTGCTACTGGCACATGATCTGAAATAGTTATTTGATATGTGTTGAAGCTTTCAATGAAATGCAAATGTTCCTCTGAAATATAATTTCTGTCTAGTCTAACCCAATTATTGTACCTTGGGGAATATGTAAATCCTCACTGAGTTCCTAATACTGAATTCATGTCTTCCATACCAAATATTTTCATAAACATCTTTAGTAATCTAACCTTTTTGTTATATTTTCCCTTCTATGTACCCCAGATACATTCTCACTGTTGTAAATCCAGTTCCATTCCCAACCTATAAATAATATTCCCTGCTGAAAGCTGATTATTTCTCCCAAAAACTTCTTGTGCTCCATAATAGCAGTTTTAGGGGTATTATCAAGACATGCCAGCAGAATCATCCTCCCTTGCCAGCACCCCTTAGTACCACAAATCTATCATCATCATCTTTTCTTTCCTATCACTACTGGAGCTCCTCTTGTAATCAGTATAAGTGCTCCCAGTTTCCTTTGTCTCTGATACTCTGCTAAGTATCCATCCTGAAATTCTTTATCAAAATTACATGCTCACTTCTTTCCAAATGTGTTTCCCACAGCATTGCTATTTGCACTCTCTCTTTCTTAATATAATTTAAAACTCTATGTTTCGGGCCATTCACATTCCAAAATAATATGGATAGAGTAGCAATTATGATTTTCATCTATTATATACGACAGCCTTTTAAAACATTTAGTTTTATTTTTTATGTTAAATACAACCACTAACATTTGGCAGGTAGATCTTTTATACAGTTTCTTCTTGTCATCTTCATTTGAACCTATGTCACATTTTATAAGACTTTATTTTACTGAAATCTCTCAAAAAAAAGAATGCCCCCATAACCTATTAAACCAAATAAACAAAATGATGTACATCTTTTAAATAAAGCTGTTTAACCCTCTTGACAGGACACATTGCCCCAAACTGACCCACAGGCATTACCAACCTAAAATTACAGTTATTCATGCTAAGGCACACTGTGTTCCCAGTTGTGAAAACAGCTTGTATGCTTTCAGAAAACATTAAACTTAAGCCTTCAGAAAAAGTGCACTGGCTATCTAGTAAATGCATTGAAGTATTTAGGTAACAGGAACGCTGCCATCTGTTATTCACTTCCAATAATATCAAACTTAATTTTTTATTAAGCTGCTTGCCCTTATACTTTTAAATTTTACAATTCCAGAGATTTACTGCCTGCACATGCAGTCAGCTTATCTCCATGGAAACATAAGAACAGAATGTTCAGTTGCCCTCAGCTACAGACTTCTCAACTCACAATGAGCATTCGCTAAAGCAAAACTTGTAATTGCATTCACAGTGCTTTCTTATTTTTTTTAAAGTTCACATGCTTACGCACATGCACAAAAAATGTTATTAGTTAAGCTAAGGGCATTAATCCAGACATTCACCGGTGCAAAAGTAAGAGAAAACATCTCAACTCTAAACATATTATAAAATCAGTGCACTTTTACACTCCATACCCCACCCCAACAGCCCACAATTACAGCATATTAACTTAAACATGCTTTTGGCCATTATTTCTTATCTTCTTTTTTACATTGTAATACCTACATTTCTTACACTAAAAAATGAAAAAAAGTATTTGCCCGATTTACTATCTTTATCACATACTAAAATCACTGAAACGATTTACTACACAACATGCAAATATTAAGAACAAAAATGGTTTACTTACAATTACTTTTTTCCATTTCATTGACCTTCCAAACATTAACTTCTGTGCTTTTATCTGGCTCTCAAGTATTTTCCTTTGGAATATCAGAAAAGGTTTCACTGGCAAAGTCTATCTATGAACTTTATTATCAGAAGAATGAGAAACAGAGTCACAGTCTGTTTGATATCTCACTTTTTGTTGGATAGACTTTTCTATTTCCTCCTTAGCCTGTTCTGCATCAAGAAATGACATTGATCCTGCAAGAAAAATATTCTTAAGACAGCTGGATACAGCAACTTGAATCTTACACCTGCCTCTCAACATTCTTTGCTTGCTGTGATAATTTTGCTTCTCTTCGGTTTGGTGTACAGTGAATAATAATTTTCCACAAACACTCTGCCTGCAAGTTTTAATACTTTGCCCTTCTGCCACAAGTTTGTCAGGCTCAACTCTTTCTGCTGGTATGATTGCATCTTTATTATCACAGGTCTTGGCTATTTTCTTATGGCCAGGTGTGGAGCATACACATGATGTGCCTTTTCAATTAACAAATCATGCTGTGGAATTCCAGTCCAGATGCTTACTTGTAGTGTCATAAAATCAATACAGTCTGCTCCTTCCAGTTTCTCTGGTACAGCAGAAAATTTCAGTCCTCTAACTCTACTTTTTTTAAACAACTTTTCTTTAGTAGTTTCATACTTAGCCAGCTTTTCTTCATTTCAACCTCTAATTTTTGCACTTTATCAGTTCATCTGAACAGCTGTTTAAAGCTTCTTCCATTTTTCCAGGCATTTGATATTTGACTTGACATGCTCCTTCAGTGTTTCATTTATTTTTATTATCTCTAAGCATGTTTGATTTTTATTCTTCTTAATTACTGGAAGCCATCTCTTGTACCAAAGCTATAGCTTTCCGCTGCAGCATTCTTCCCAGTCAATGTTTTCTCTTCAACTTTTCTAGATGATTTTCTTTCTGGCCCTCTAAGTTTCTTCTTTTCTTGCAACCAGACAGTGTACTTTCTAGCCAGTAACCAAGTTTAACTAAACCTTGTAGAATTACTGTCCCTTATCTCTCAGCTTTCTTTTCACAGAGGTAGAGCTGTTTAATTATGGATTAGTTTAGTGTATTTTTGTCAATAACATGCTGAGAATCATATAAGGAATTATTTTCTCTCAAAAACATTTTATTTTGTTTGCATTATAAACATGCAAATGTGCATATAACAAATATAATAAAACAATAACAAAACTATTTACAATATTTACATTCATCCATGATAAACAATCATTTATCCATGAGAAGTTATCAGTATTTGTTCAAAAGGTTTTCCAATTTTTGCCATGCTATCTTTTATTAGTAATGTTATAAGTTCTATAACAAATGGTTTGCAGTTCATTTTTACAAACAACGTTTGCTAAATTAATAAAATCTTTAAACATCAAATCTTGTTTACTTTTCCAGTTCAAAGTAATAATGTTCTGGCAATTGCAAGAATTGACCAGAATAACAGAATCAGAGATTTAGGTATTACATTAGGTATAGGAACATTGAAAAGGATTAGTGAGTTAGAAATATGACAGTTGTCAGACCATAAAGCCTTTACAAAATATCTGAAGTCTTTCCAGTATTGAACAACATTTCTACATTCAATGAACATGTGAACCCAGTTGGCCTCTAGTAATTCATCACATTTCCAACATTTACTTTCACTGTTTTTGAGTATAAAATTTATTTTATGTGGAGTATAGAAACTCCTATTCATAAATTTACATATATACACCCCCGGATTCATGAAGCTCGGCGCAAGGCCGGCGTAAGGCTTGCGCCGGCCGTGCAGCGTATAACTGGCGTAGCAGCGCCACATGCATAGTAATGAGTGTCCGCGCTGCAACCACAACCATGTGCATAGGGCACGTGCGCAAGTCCAGGGAGCCCAAGTAGGATGCGCCCGTAGGCGTGGCCAAGCTGGCAGGCAATGAGCAACCTAAAGTGCTGACTCTCACAGGCCGCCTGCAATAGTAACCGCACCAACCAGTGTCCGTGGATAATGAAACATATGCAGAGTATGCAACATAGTACCCGTCCACACAAAATGGAGAACCAAACATAAATCCACAAAGTACAAAATGTTCCCTTCCACAGAACAAAGGATACTCAGAATACCGTGTCCGTCACACAATGCACTGTCAGCAGGCATACCCGGTGGAGGTGTACTGCATCATGTCAGCGCGCCGCAACTACACACAACTAGCCCCATGGGTATGGTCACCAGCAGTCCCACAGTGGTAGTGAGAGTACACAGCTGGGCAGTTGTGGCCATATAACAACCAGAAAGAAACTAGATATCCCAAACACAGACAAACATGTGTATAGTAAAATGTGCGAGACACAGCAACGTAACCGTCACATACACATATGATGGCGTATGCCGAATCGGAATATCCAGAAGCAGAACCCATGCATGCAAATGTAATACACAACAACCCCGTCATAGCACGTAACCCGCACCCATGTCCGAATGTCCACCCAATCCAGCTAGCAGCCTTGCACAGTTGCACACCTACACACAGCAGGTATACCCCATATGTAGTAGGAAGTATTGTCCTAGGCAGTGACAGGCGTGCAAATATGTACCCCACATGTCAACATCCCATCCCAGGTACTGATATCCAAATGGCTGCATGTGAATGTGTCGGCAGAATGTGTACATCCCGCGTGTGGTTACGGACCTGTCAAAACCCCATAGGTGTTCACACGCCACGGTGTCCATAACTGTACACATCTGGACAAAGCAGTATGTGCAGCCACTGTACCAATGATTAGCTATGCAGACATGTCAAACACAATACACAGGGTGGAACAGCCGTCCACCAAGCAGGTCACCCCAGCAGGGTTGCCACATGCACAGATTGTCAAGGTGGGACATCACTCGTAGATATGTGTGGTTCCGTATGGCAAAACACCCATGGCCAATGCAAAGGATAGAATAACACGTATATGCCCGGATGAATGGTTATTATGGGGCCCCCTGCAAAGAAGAACAAGTGCCAACCCCACCCCCCACTGATGTATCGGCAGTATAAATACAACCCAAACACACACCAACACCACCCACCATCCAACCCATGATAGCAACGAAGGCCGGACAAAGACCAACACGATGCGTGCACAAATAGGGACACATGTAATCGGTGCTCTGACAACCTTCCACAGGCCACCGAATAATAGTATGTACATACGCATGTAATGCTGCGAAGGATGTGTGGTAGTCCCCAGTATCACAGAGGTAGGTACACAGATACACTGTAACCAACCGTCACATATATGCACTGTACACAGCATACCTGCAGGTAATACATAGTTCAGTCATGTGCCACATAAATATCCACGTATGAATGAGGACAGGAGATAGACAAGTGTGAATGGGAAAAATGCAGAACATGGCATATGTATGATAACCGGCACCACCCACAGCATTGTATGCCAATAGCAGAAGCTATTGTTGGTTGTCCAAACACCCATGCCTGTAAACACAGAATGAATATCATAGCAATAACCCACGCCTGGGTGTGGGTAATGCTGGATATACCACGGTAGACGTGGTGCGGTCCCGAGGGCGAAGTCCGAGGGACCAAACAAAGGAAACCATGGGTAAATACAGCAGTACCCACACCCAGACGTGGGTTATTGCTATTATGCCATATCATCTAGGAAAATAAACTATTAATCCCCAGACATAATGACACAGCATAATGCCTGTCTGCTGCCCATCCGCAGATGTCTGGCATCCACGGCGGTGCTGACGTACTGCGCGAGATGTCCATTGCTAATGTCGAAACTGTCTCACTATGTAAAACCCAGTTAACATAGCAAATCAATACAAAACAGCAATGGAGAGCTTGATGTCCCCGTTGCTGTGTTGTACAACCTGTCCCGCTATGTTAAATGTGTGTAGCAGAGCGAGACTGCCCCAAAGTAAGCAACGGACATCTCCGTGGCTCAGTTAAAGTTGTCACGCTATGTTAAACCCATGTAACATAGCGAGACAGGTTATAAATACCGCGGTATACTAATGGAAATAGGTCCGGGCGACCGGACCATGTGCCATTACTATAACCCGATCTACAACGGGCACGCTGGCCAATCAGCATGCACGGTTAGGAATATTGGGGGGGGGGGTTATGGTATAATAGACATGGACAAACCGTGCCCATGTGCCTCGTCTGACATTCGTACATGGTCAGGGCAGTTCTGTACACTAGGCGGACAAGACCAAACCCAGAGCACCACAGGAACACCCTGACAATCAAAGACCTGTATGCGTTGGGGCTATAAGCCCCTGTGATCTGAATATCCCTGCGGTCACGCCATATGCATCCTGGGTCAAGAGCAGTAGGGAATAGGGAATGTGTAACATGTAGTACCGCACTTTTCCCAGCAGGAGAATGGATGCCTGTGACGTAAGTGAGTGCGGGGGATATGTTAATGTAGCTATGTACCATGGGTATGCATATAAATGAGACAGAACAGCAAACGTGTAGTGGTCACATCAACCGGCCAACGTGAATGCAGTCCCGTTTGAATTACGACTATAGAACATATAAATGTGAACGTGTAAGTAATGCGTCTGTGCCGCAAAGACAGTTACATGTGTAAAGGTGAAAGTGTGTTCCGCACACGTCCGTTAACCGGATCAGAGATATGTTACTGGAACAGTCACAACTAATACAGGCCACGTAAGCACACAGACTCAGTAAACATATGTAAACCAGAATACGGATATGCATGTGCGCCTGCGCGTAACCCACAATGAGGAAATGCAAGTGCGCCTGTGCGTGTGTGATCCGCTCACAGCAGGGTAACTTAATGCTGTGTCCTCCACGTTAGTTATACATGTCTCAAAACTGTCAGCCTCTGAAAGTATGGAACCAGACAATGCCATGCAAAGTACTGCTACAAATAGTGAGAAACACATGATATGTGATAAGACAAACATAGTATGTGGATAGAATAACGGGTGTGTTAGTAGCAGGGATTGACGAAGGGTATGCATCTGTAACTTGACCTACTTGTCAGAAGGTGCCACCGTAAGTTTATGTAAGTTTTATGTTGGTTTACATTTGTTGACCGGGCTAGTCTAGCTGGATATATGTCCAGTGTCAGTAGAGGCCGGGGAGAAATGCTCCACACACAATAATAGCACAACATACCAAAGTAGTCATATATGTAAACAAAAATGAACAACAATAGAAAGTGTCCAAAAAGGACTAGTTACATAAAGATTCCAGAAGACAAAGAAAAATACATAGTCAGTGGAAGCACGTCATAATTATAGAATCAAGTCTCTATAGAATCAAGTAAGTCTCACATGAAATGCCAGCAAATTGCCAGATAGACACAGGTCAATGTAACACACACCTAAGATAAAGGACCAACCATCTGTACACTCTGCCAGAACCTGTACAGTGGAAAGGTATGGCATGGTTATAGATGTGTGTACACAGGTAATCCACAGACAGTAACAAAGCAAGGTATGAAACGAGGGGTTCACATGTATATATGTACACACAACAGACCTACGTCCCGTATATATGACACATGGATATAAATATGCCAAGTAATAGATAATATGAGTAGTCAAACAGACATCCACGAATGGAGAACATACAGCAGCAGTCAAAACCACTGGCCAGAAGGTGACAGTCCAGCAAGTTCTACACTTTACACATGCACACTAGTGTCCATTGTAGGACTCCAAAAATTGCTCCATTTGCAACACCTGCTGTGATTGACGCAAAAGAAGTAACAGCCGCAACTGCAGAACAGCTATACATGCACTTAAAGTGGGTTCAAGGTTGATGACACATGTGTCCATGAAATGCAGGACATATGAACAGATATCCCCAGAGTGGCGAGTCCATAGAAGTGCATCCACATCCCAGTACTGCACACATTAACCATGTGTAATGTGTACCATCGAGGGTTGCAGATATGAGAACCCGGGTATGCAGAAATGGGCTAGGTGTTTGGCAGAGAATCCGTAGGCCCGCCCCGTGGGATGGATGTGGGTATAGCACATGCCTTAATCCCCACTAATGGTGCAAAGCATCCACCGGATAATGCGGAAAGCAGGTGTGAAATATGTACAGCCCCATATCAGTGTCCTGTAGGCGATTCCCACGGATGGACATGCGTACGACCAAGATGGCACCCAAAACTGGAAATCTGTCAGAATAACACAGCTGCAGTAAGGCATAGCACAGGAAATACAGATAGGGACTACATTAGAAATACCCCATACAAAGTCAGACCGTTGTGCGAATACTGGCGTAGCCATGAATACGGATGTTATGAGTGTCACTAATCATGCAATGGAAATAGCGCTCCCTATCACCCACCGCACAGTCCGGAATGCCCAGGCAGCAATCAGCTAGGAAGGCATAGCACTATGCGAAACGTAACAAGGGCAATGGCCGAATGTCAGGGCGTGTACACATAATGATAACAGGTCAAGGGTATGAAGGAGCTACCTGTCCAGAATACATGTACTGAACCGGTGATACTAGGCAGACAGGTGGGAAGACAGACAGCAGGACAAATATGCAAACATGTATATGTCCTACCCTGGTAATTGTGAATGACAGCGTATGCCCCGCGAAGATCATTGTGGAAGGTAATCAGACACAAAGGTGAAGTGTCCCCCAGGGTGCCATGAAGTGTCAACATAACAATTACCAGGCCCCCATAGTCGTACGTGAGCCCCGCCACTGATGGAAAGTGCAAATACGACGCGCACATATGGTACAGGAAAGAACAATTAGTGTGGATAAGCAGATGTAGACCTGTGTGAGGAATACAACTGTCTGCGTGGGTGTGTCATGCAAATACAAAGTAATGTCATGTGGTCTGTCATGCCGCCATACACTGTGTGTGTATTGTAGTCAGACAGTAGGTATGTTGTATTAGACACATACCCTGCAACTGCACAGATGTACGCAGACTGTGTAGAAGTCTGCCTCATATGTTCGCTGTGTTCCACGTAACAGTAACAGTCCGGTGCCCTCATGATAACTGATGACAGGAAACAACGACAAACATTCGAGGAAGACACCAAATCAGACAGAAATGCCATACGCATGCATAACATATCACTGTGCCCACTATCAATGTTTCTAAGAGCAACATGACATGACTGGCCCCGAGTGTCCCACTATCACATAAGGCCGTGTCCAGATATATGCTCCCTGAGGTGGAGTGTTATGAACAGACACAGATACATGTGTGTGGAAACACTAGTATCCACTGCAAGACGATGGAATGTGCTGCTGTAGGAGGGGCAGTACTGTCCGCAGGTATGTGCTGAAATGCACATGAAACAGCTGTCTACATGGATTACCCATAGTGGCGACACCTGCACAGACGATTATAGTGGGACATACACACGACCATGCACACAGCTCAGATAGACATACACACACCATAAACAGGCAATGATACACAAGGTCTATGGCGTGTACGAGTACAGTGAAAGTACAGCAAGGATAGCTGTCTACCAAGATATACAGCAGATGTCTCTAGGGCGTGCAACACCTCCCGGAACATGGACGTTGCATGGACAATGTTTGTCTATGCATCGTACCACATTTCTATGTGTCAGCCATGCAAATATGCGATACATGGGACAGACAGCTGTCCATGCAAGACCAGCGCTATGGGCATAACATATGTATGTATATATACATCGAGAGAGATACAGACAGACACATGTGGCAAGGCCAGTAGTGGAACCTACACATCACTACCCTATCACACCACAGCAGGACGCACGTGGAGAACACGCTACGGAGGTCGCTAACCACAGCAGGCACACAGGCAGTCCACTAGCTGCGTCTCAACATCCGCAAACACAGAGATGTCAGCAGGATATATGTGTGCTGCGGAGCGTCTAAAACCATAACCTACAAACCCATGCAGCTGGGAGCATAGACACACACACACACACACACACACACACACACACACACACACACACAAACAGCTGGCAGGCATGGGAATTGACCTTACTCCTACCTACCCAACCGCACGACAGTATGACACAGGTACGGAACGCGCTACTCGGAGCACTGAACACAGCACTGTCAGAGGCATACCTCTAGGTGGGTGACATCAGCCGCAAAGGAATAGACGCCGATAGCAAATGTATGTGTTGTGAAGCGTCTAAAGGCATGACTGTCTCCAGAGGCAGCTGGAAACACACACACTCACACGCGGGGAAGGGCCGGGAGGTGAACCTACACCTACCTACATGAACACACCACAGCAGGATGCATTTACAGAACGCGCTACTGAGATTACTGAGCACAGCACTGTCAGAGGCATACCTCTAGGTGGTTGACATCATCCGCAAAGGAATAGACGCTGATAGCAAATGTATGTGTTGTGAAGCGCATAAAAGCATTACTGTCCCAGAGGCAGCTGGAAACACACACACACACTTGCAAGGGCCGGGAGTGGAACCTACACCTACCTACATGAACACACTACAGCATGATGCATTTACAGAACGCGCTACCGAGATTACTGAGCACAACACTGACAGAGGCATACTTCTAGGCAGGTGACATCATCCACAAAGGAATAGACGCTGATAGCCAAGGAATGTGTTGTGAAGCATCTAAAAGCATTACTATCTCCAGAGGCAGCTGGAAACACACACACACACGGGGAAGGGCCGGGAGTTGAACCTACGCCTACCTACATGAACACACTACAGCATGATGCATTTACAGAACGCGCTACCGAGATTACTAAGCACAGCACTGTCAGAGGCATACTTCTAGGTGGGTGACATCATCCGCAAAGGAATAGACGCTGATAGCCAAGGTATGTGTTGTGAAGCGTCTAAAAGCATTACTGTCTCCAGAGGCAGCTGGAAACACACACACCACACACACGGGGAAGGGCCGGGAGTTGAACCTACACCTACCTACATGAACACACTACAGCATGATGCATTTACAGAACGCGCTACTGAGATTATTGAGCACAGCACTGTCAGAGGCATACTTCTAGATGGGTGACATCATCCGCAAAGGAATAGACGCTGATAGCCAAGGTATGTGTTGTGAAGCATCTAAAAGCATTACTATCTCCAGAGTCAGCTGGAAGCGCACACACACACGGGGAAGGGCCGGGAGTTGAACCTACGCCTACCTACATGAACACACTACAGCATAATGCATTTACAGAATGCGCTACCGAGATTACTGAGCACAGCACTGTCAGAGGCATACTTCTAGGTGGGTGACATCATCCGCAAAGGAATAGATGCTGATAGCCAAGGTATGTGCTGTGAAGCATCTAAAAGCATTACTGTCTCCAGAGGCAGCTGGAAACACACACACACACGGGGAAGGGCTGGGAGTTGAACCTACGCCTACCTACATGAACACACTACAGCATGATGCATTTACAGAATGCGCTACCGAGATTACTGAGCACAGCACTGTCAGAGGCATACTTCTAGGCGGGTGACATCATCCGCAATGGAATAGACACTGATAGCCAAGGTATGTGTTGTGAAGCGTCTAAAAGCATTACTATCTCCAGAGGCAGCTGGAAACACACACACACACACACACACACACAGGGAAGGGCCGGGAGTTGAACCTACACCTACATACATGAACACACTACAGCATGATGCATTTACAGAATGTGCTACCGAGATTACTGAGCACAGCACTGTCAGAGGCATACTTCTAGGCGGGTGACATCATCCGCAAAGGAATAGACACTGATAGCCAATGTATGTGTTGTGAAGTGTCTAAAAGCATTACTGTCTCCAGAGGCAGCTGGAAACACACACGGGGAAGGGCCGGAAGTTGAACCTACGCCTACCTACATGAACACACTACAGCATGATGCATTTACAGAATGCGCTACTGAGATTACTGAGCACAGCACTGTCAGAGGCATACTTCTAGGCGGGTGACATCATCCGCAAAAGAATAGATGCTGATAGCCAAGGTATGTGTTGTGAAGCGTCTAAAAGCATTACTGTCTCCAGAGGCAGCTGGAAACACACACACACACACGGGGAAGGGCCGGGAGTTGAACCTACGCCTACCTACATGAACACACTACAGCATGATGCATGCGTTTTGTGTGCTGCCGCCATTGTGCTGCCTGTCTGCTTTGCTCTGCTGTGTCAGGTCTTCTATCTTTGCAATCTGCTACCTCCCCTAATTTCTTTGCATTCATATGCCTCCCCTATCCCGTTTTGCAGGTTTCTGCATGCAGAGTTGTCAGCTGCCGCCGATTGGCCTTCATGGGTTGATTAGTGTTGATTGCTCATTAGTACTCCAATTACACTTCTTCCACATTTCCTCATATTCTTAACATCACCTTCCTGTTTCCGATGTTGTTTGCGGGGCGAGCATCACATGACTAGGTTAAGGGAACGTAGTCATCCTCGTACACATGCACTTCTGCGCGCATTGTGTGCTCTCAGCTGAACTATTACCCCACACCCCGGTCCTGCAGCTGTGATTTGCGCTGTACAGCCCAGGTTTGCTGTGCTCCAATGTGCTTCCTGCTACGGTGGCACACCCCTCTGCAGATGACATGTATTCCCTCTGAGCCACTCCTTGGTGTATTACCACTGCGCCGTTTGGTACAGCCTTACGCCGGCGGGGGATTTGCGATTCAGTATTATCTGCCTCATTTGCATGGCATTGACTACTAATTCATAGTTACCACGCCGAACACTGCCGCAAGTCCTTGGCAACCCTTGCATCGTGGTTGTGGCGTTCCATGCATACCATGATGTATTATGCTGTGAACCTGCTGTGTATTACACGGCTGTTTTTTAACATTGTTATATTATTTCATTGTGTTGCACCTTCCGCAAACATGTCCTAGGGTTCTGATGTGAGTTGCTGTGGACATGCCATTTAAGTTGTTATTTACGTGTTGTGCATGTTTTCTTTTGACATTGTCTGTGTATTTCGCCATTGGCATATGTTAACTGTGTGATACCTGGGTCTGACGCTCTTCCATTACTCCGATGTTATGTTTGTGGAAATGTAAACCGCTTTTTTTTGGTTTACATTGCCGTGGGCTTATGCTATGCCTGCACCACTTCGTGAATCGCTATATGCCTTCATTTGCATGGTGACACACTGCACATAGGGTGTTTAGCATACCTACGCTGGGGGATACGCAGATCTGGCGTACGCCGGTAGTGCACGTGGAATTGAGTCATACCTGAATCGCTCAGCGGCCATATTTGGCGTTATAACGCCTACGCTATGCATGCACCTGGCGCAAGGTTCATGAATCCCGGGGACAATCTCCAATATAATGAAGAGGTACCATATGTAGAATTCAATAACAATTTTTGGATACATCAGATATTTGTTCTCTGTTAATCTTTACATACTAATTCCAAAAATCTGAGTCAACCTTTAGAGTGTCTTCTCTTAGTATCTTATAGATAGGTGAGATACTTAATCGTTGATCATCTGTCTTTTCAAGACACCTAATAAAAAGCTGAATCAAACTAGGTATAGATTCAGTCTCTAGGTTGATTGATACTCTCATTTAGTTTTCTATAAACTGCCGTAATGAGTGCATAAACAACCAACTGTCTTGACTATAATCAAAACTACATAAAAGAGAGTTTAATGGTTTAATACTCTTATTTTCAATAAACTGATGCCAGAATATCAAGTTATTTTCCTTTAATTTTTGCATTGCATTGATGTTGAAAGAATCTAGGCAATCAGGAGAGTAAGATATATGGAATATAAGAAATAAAAATTGTTTAATGTTGTAATCATAATCAATTATATTTTTAAAGTTATTAAATAGTTGATTAATGCCATATGAAAAAATATCAAACTTCTTATTAAATAAACAAAATTCATGTAAACTCCAATGAACTCTACTTATTCCATATTGTTCCTTAAATTGATTTTCTATAGTACTTACATCAGTTATATGAATCTCGTGTATTGTTTTCCAGCCAGATATATAGGTAGGTGTGATCCAATGTAATATTACATTAATTATAACTGATTTGGAATAAAGATCTAAGCTAGGGAATGCTATCCCATTACTGTTCCAAGCTCTAATGTGCCATTTATATGCAATCCTAGGTTTTAAGAGGAACCATAAAAATTTAAGTAGCATGGAATCTAATTTTTAAATACGTTTTTGGGAGGGGGTAGTATCAATGACTGTATATAAAACAAAATTTTAGGTAACATTATCATTTTAATTAAAGAGAGCCTATCCTCCATTGTGAAGAACATTTTATTCCATCTTTTGATTAGTTCACTAATAGTGGTTATTAAATTATTGTAGTTTAGTTTAACAGATTATTTTCATGTACTCTTTATACTGACATCCAAATATTCTAATACATCATTCTCCCAATTAAACAGGCTATTCTCTCTTAGGTTTTTGTTGATTCTTTTGTTAATTAGTAATGTTTTGGATTTATTATGATTACATTTAAGCCCTGAAATTTTTTCAAACTTGCTTATGGTATTTATAACATCATGCAAAGAACCATCAATATCACCCACCATTAACAACATATCATCAGCAAATAATTGTGTCTTAGGACAATAGTCCTTACTAATTTGAAAGCCTTTTATAATTTGCTTGTTTCTGATATATGTAGCAAAAGGTTCCATTGAAAGAGCAAACAATAATGGTGACAAAGGACAACTTTGTCTAGTTCCCTTGAGGATTTTTAGTGGTGAGGATAGACACGATCCGATTTTCGCAAAAGCTTGTGCCCCACTATACATTTTCATTAATAAGTTGACAAAATCTGAGAAGACCACGAAAAAGCAGCCACACCAGACCGGAATCACCAAGGCAAGGAGCAAACTCACAATGAGGTACTGACCACAATAATTTATTAATGTGCAAAACTAAGCAATAAGCACCACACACGTTTTCATCAAAATACGACTTCTTCAGATAAAAGATCATCCAAAAACATTGCAGTTTAAATAGTATCCACCCCCACAGCTTCAATCAA
This sequence comes from Protopterus annectens, assembly GCF_019279795.1. NCBI lineage: Eukaryota > Metazoa > Chordata > Ceratodontiformes > Protopteridae > Protopterus > Protopterus annectens. The sequence goes on from NC_056739.1 coordinate 720,083,445, forward strand.
TCAATTATGTAAATACAATAAAAAGTATACCAAAATCACATATATACCTGCATTTATAAAGTAACATTCTACAAATACATAAATATAATAAAACAAAATAAATAAAATAATGAATAATACAATATATATATATATACACACTTTATTTAAAATAACTGCAATGGTAAAAACCATGAATATTCCATTATTTATTAATACTTAAATCCTAATTAAATACGTCTAGCCTTCAGCTTTAAATAGGGCACTATAGAAATTGATTAATTTAACCCCGGGGCCTTAGTAGCTTCCAAAAGGATCTGCCAGTAAGTTTCCCTATGAGCTAAACTGGCCTCCCAGGGCCCACCTCTTATATCCTTTGGAACCATTTCTATTACAAAAAACAAAAATTTTGCACCATCACATTCAGTGGTGTGCTTATATAATGCATTGGTAACTTTACATTTAGCTATATCGTACATATGCTCGTATATACGCCTTTTAAATTGTCTCTCAGTTTTTCCGACGTAAAATGCCGGGCACATTTGACATACAGCCAAATAAACCAATCCACTGGCCATACAGTTGTAATAACCCATAGCCTTAATGTCCCTGTTGCGACTTTCCAAATACAAATGACTATCTTGCATTACATACTTGCAAGACGAACAACGCCCACATTTGTAGGTACCTGTTTTATTTCTAAAGGTCTGTGTGACATGTTCCTGTTGTTCCAATAATCTTTTCATATTTTGCCCCCTTCTATATATAGTTTTTATTGACCTAGCCTTAAATGCATTTAAATCAGTTAATTCTTGGAACGTGGACCATTCTTTTTCAACAATATTCTTAATATGAGACACATTACCACTAAAATCAGTAATAAAGGTAAAATTACCCAAAAATGCTCCTGTTTTACCCATATAGGGTCCACCATCAGACCCTATATGCATTTTACCCAAGATGGGATTAAACCTAGTACTACGTGCTGCACTAACCTCTTCTTGTACTGACATTACCATTTCAATGGGATATCCTCTTTCCAAAAATAAAGATGTTAAGACCTCACATTCTCCTCTGAAATCTTTGTCCATGGAGGTCATTCGTGATACACGAACAAACTGCCCCTTAAGGATTCCTCTTTTTTGGTAGCGTGGATGAGAACTCGTATAATGCAGATACCCATTTGAAAAAGTAGGCTTTCTATATATACAAGATTTAATCCCCTCCCCATCCTTAGTGAGGGTCACATCTAAATAGTTTACACTATCGTACGTAATTTGATGGGTAAATTTTAAAAAAGAAGTAGTGGTATGTATATATTCAATAAACTTTTCAATGTCACCCACAGGCCCATTCCAAAAAATACATATGTCATCAAGAGATCTACAATAATAGCTCTAGTTGTTAGAAAAGGAACTATTCTTGATGAACTTCTTCTCCCATATATACATGACAATGTCCGCATATGTTGGGGCACAATTAGCCCCCATAGAAACACCCGAAACCTGATGAAAATACTCACCGGCAAAGAAAACATAACTGTTTTTCAATACCAGCTCCAATAAACTAGTAACGGCATGAACATCATTGTTAGTAATATGCGGGCACTCACATATCGCTTCTTCCAACCATTCCAAACCTATATCACTAGGAATGACGGAGAAGAGGTCAACTACATTGATGGTTAAAAACACTACTTCTTTTTCAAATAGATGGGGCTGCACACTACGTAAAAAGGCCCAAGAATCCTTAAGAATGTACTCCTGCCTTCCCCACAATTCCTTTAACTTCCAGTCCAAATACTTGGAAATGTTGTGCGTCTTGGAACCCTGAGCAGCCACAATGGGTCTCAAAGGCGGGTCCAGCAGGTTTTTGTGTACCTTGGGTATCCCAAATATAGAGGGCACCCTAGGATCAGAATTGGAAAGGAAGGTATATGTGTCTACCTCTATCACGTCTTGGTCAAGTAAGCCTGGATGGCCAAATCTATCTTATGGTAGGACAAATGGATCTCATTAAGGGAGGCCGAAGTATACTTATCATAGTCATGCAGAATGTCATACATCTTAGCCTGATACAAATTGCTATCCATTATAACAGTCCCCCCACCTTTGTCCGGTTCCATGACCCTCAAACCAGAATCCTTACTTAATTTTTCCAATAATACTTTCTCTTCCATGGTTAAATTAGCCTTAAATCTATCCAAACCCAGTTCTTTACGAAACCTGCCTTCAATCCTTTGCTCAAGATTTTTAAGCTGCGGGTGAAGTGGGGGGTTAAAGGTACTAGATTTTCGTAAATGTAAACTAGGAGTACCAGATAGGCCTCCTAAAAGATTTTCCAAATTTAGTTTACGTATAAATAACTTCAAATCCAAAATCGCATGCACCAGGTTACTGCGTCTGTTGGGCACAAATTTGAACCCCTTAGTAAACAACTGAAAACATGTGTTAGAAATGGAAAAATCACTATAGTTATAAATGTGATAGTTTTCTTTAGTATGTAAAGAATACTGCCCTAAAGATGTAATGGACGGCTGTTCACATACTACCAATCCTGCCTCCTGTTCTTCTTCCATACTCGAGGGGACCCCCCTTCCCCTCTCTGTTCCTGTGGGCCTCTGTCTAAAGGGGGATGATCGTCATTTGACTGCTGCCCCTGCTGACGTATGCGCTCAGACCTACGTAATACTGGTTCACCTTCGAAACAATCTCCCTGCGTTTCATCAATAGAAAACACTTCCCCTCTAGGATCCTCAAAAACACTAGGATTAGGGCCATTTTGCTTAAATAATTGTTCTCTATCTTGATTATATGTGTGCCATCTATGATAAGGAGGGTTAGGGTACTGTCGCCCCTCCTGATATTCCAATATGTCTCTCCTCAACTTCTTATATTTGCGACTAAGTACTGTCTCACAGTGTAAATCCACATCCCTCCTAATATCATGATATTTAGCAGTATCAAAAAGTAAATCATCAGACATACGTTTGTAATAATTAGAAATGTCCTGTTGCAACTTTAAAAGTTCATGTCCATTTTTCCTAATAATGGCTTTAACAATACTTAAACCACATTGATCAAAGGCTGCAATCAGTTCCTTATGAAATTCACTACCAGGAATAACCTGGTTAGGATATTTAAATACCCTCAAGCCCTTAGGCACAGTACCTTTATTCAGATTTTCAGTCAGGTATAAGTTGTCCAACTCCAATGTTTTATATCAATAAAGCGTCCTTTCAAAAAGACGTTGGGTCTCCAAATATGTCCTTCCCCCTCCTGCGCGGCTGTTATTATGCTCATCAAACAAAAATTTGGGCTTGGTTAACATCCAGTCCGTAAATGTAGAGGTAGGGAGAACATTTTCTTCATAGCCAAAGCTCCTAGACACTTCCGCACTCGGGTGAGGAGCTGCTTCACGCAGAACTGCCGGTGTACAGTTGAAATCGGTTGCACCACAATTCCCTTGCCTCACATTCACTTTAGGTCGGACCGTACCAAGTGAATCACCATTGGCAGGGGGAAGATTTTGTGACTGGGTAACCAGTTTTAGAATATTTCGCTGCTCCGTAATAATATTGCTAATACCTATCCCAATAGGTGTAAGCAAATTAATAAGAGTGGTCAGCTGACCCGTAAGCTGAACGAATCCGTCCCCTTCGGACCTGGATCCATCGACAGGCAAATGTCTCTGTCCCTCCTGCACAGAAGGAGAAACCGGGCTGGCTGCCATAACAGGAACTCCAAAACTCCAAAAACAATGCTGCAAGTAAACTCAGTAAACCACGAAAAAGCAGCCACACCAGACCGGAATCACCAAGGCAAGGAGCAAACTCACAATGAGGTACTGACCACAATAATTTATTAATGTGCAAAACTAAGCAATAAGCACCACACACGTTTTTGTCAAATACGACTTCTTCAGATAAAAGATCATCCAAAAACACTGCAGTTTAAATAGTATCCACCCCCCACAGCTTCAATCAATCAATTATGTAAATACAATAAAAAGTATTTTTTAAAAAAAGTAAAAAATCTGAGAAGAATTCAAAACCAATCAGAATTCTTTGTAGATAAGACCAACTAATATAATCAAAAGCCTTTTCTATGTCTAGGCTGATAATAGTTAGTTTTTTTTTTTTGTTTTTTGTTTTTTTTTTTGTATTTGCATGCTATGTCTATTAAGGATAGTAATTTAATAAAGTTATCTTGCACTTTTCTGTGAAGAATGAACCTTGTCTGATCATTATGTATTAGAATAGGTAAGTTTTTCTTTATCCTATTAGCTAATATTGTCGTGAACATTTTATAATCAGTGTTTAGGAATGAAATTGGCCTATATGAATCATAAGATTTGGGGTTCTTACCTTGTTTTAATATGGGGGACATAATTGAGTATTTCCACGATGGAGGTATTATACATTTTTGCTTTACCATAGTAAAGGCACTCATCATTTTCTTTATTATATATTCAGGAAAAATCTTATGTAGTTCAGGAATTATTCCATCTAGTCCTGGAGCTTTATTATCTTTTATTTTTTTATTTGCTGTTTCACTTCTGTTAGTGTTATTTGTTTATTTAATATGTTATTTTGTTGCATTGATACCTTAGCAGTTATATTTTCTTGAATAAAAGTATTTATTACATTATCTGTCTCCAAATGTGGTGTGTTATTTTTATATCTTTATAGTAGTTTTTGAACACTTCTAATATGTCCATTAAGTTAGATGTACTCTTAACTGAACCATCACTTTTATATTTAATCTCATTAATAATATTTTGATTGTTTATTTTTTTTGGATCTCACCATGATTTTATGTAGTTATTTGGGATTTACAGCATAAGATTGTAATTTCAATTTTTCCAGGTTTATGGCTACCTTATGATTCAGAACTTCTGAGTATTTTTGATTTAATTTAGTAATTTTATGTGCTACCTTATTTGGTTTTGCATCCATTTTTATCTTGTCTATGTTTTTTTGTAAGTCTAAAAGTTATTTGTCCCACTCTCTCCTTTTTTTAAGGTACCAAGATTTTATTCTACCATATATATAAACTTTAAAAGTGTCCCATAGTATAGCATCAGTCACTTCACCATTATCATTTCTTTCCACAAACATGTCTATTTCTTTCATTATCCATTCTCTAAAGTGTTTTAACTTAGTTATGTAAGCAGGAATTCTCTGTAGAAATCTTAAATAATATGTATGCATAGTTAATGTAAAGTTTATAGCATTATGGTCCAAAAGTGGACAAGTCATTATAGATACATCACTTATTTTAGAGTATATATTATTTGATACAAATACCTTATCAATGTTTGTCTGTGTACCAAACTGATATGAATAGTGAATATAGAATAAGGAATAATGTTCTCTTAGACCATGTATATCTTTAAGGTTCATCTGGTTTGTAAAGTCATTTAACTTCTTGGCTTGAGATGTTAGTTTTATTTTATCATTCTTAGAAGTATCATTGCCTGATAATATGCAGTTAAAATCACTTGTTGCTATAATTTCCCCTTTTGTATTAAAAGTAATCAGGTCCAGATATTTGTCATCATATTTAGTACTCAGTCTTGGTATCCAGTATGTATTAATCAAAGTATAATCCTTCCTATTGATTTCCAAAATAACCATGCTTAGCATCCCATCTTTATCTGAAATTGTATCTATAATTCTTGGCATAGTATAAGTATTTTTCCATAGAATAAAAGTGCTCCTTCTCTTAGTCTTAAAACATGAATCAGCCAGAATGATATAGCCACTGAATGATTATTTTGTAGATCTTTTTAATAGATGGGCTTCCTGTAAAAAGATTATCTGGGCTTTATGCATTTTGATGTATTTAAGTAAACCATCTCTTTTGACATTATTGTTCAAACCAATAATATTTAATGATAAACATTTATAAGCCATTGACTATAATGTGTATGTTACTACTAGCTGAAAGACATTTCTTCCATTTTGACTTTAAATCTACTGAAAATTTACTTATCATGGATGCATAACATGTATTAAGCACTACTTTCAAAAACCCAAAACTATTTACAAACATATACATGAAACATAAAGTTTCTAGCTTAGTTAAAAGCTTAACTAAACCATTCATCCACCACCTCTCCAATACCAAAAGACACAAAGTATGCATCTCTGCTTAGAATATAGTATAAAAACAAAAAAGAAAAGCATTATGAAAGCAACTAAAGAAATCTGAATCCATGAAATATACATTAGAAGGAGAGTGTCCAATATATCTGAAGCTGTATGAATATGTCACATATGATAATATCACCTCTAATACATAGATATGCCAGAAATACACATCAGATCAAAGTATGTATAAACATTAGAAGATGAATGTTAAGAAGATTGTCAATATTTCCAAGACTTTTCAAGAAACATCAGATGATTTAACCATTTTATCAGTCATCTATCCAAGATTTTTCATGTAAAAATATGTTGAATATATATATAACACTTATAACAACATAACTAATATATTTTGCAATTATACACATATTACTCATATGTACTAATATCTATGGTGATGTCTTTCATCAGGAAGGGAGGAGAGAGAGAGAGAGAGAGAGAGAATAAAAAAGGGGGCCTCAAAACCCTCTGTTTAGTTACTAAAGGTTTAGTTATATAACATAAGTTTGATGTTAATATGCATAATGAGTTTTCTAATGCAGCTCCTAGTTCACTTGATGTCATTTAGTTACTAATAGTGTCAATGAATCTGCAGAATGTATGTATCTATAAGAGAACATAGGCATTTTCAAATGAGTTAAACACTTTTATCAGAACTAATTATTTACTAAAGTATCTAGTGAAGGATAACAGAATTTCAAGAGAAAAGAATTCTAAGAACAACCATTTAACAAGTTCAAAAGTTCAAATTATGTCATCACTGTTGTTTCTTCAAGCTGTAGCTTCATAAACTAGTTAAAAATTGTCTAAATAGGTTCATGCACAACAAAAGTTGTCTCTAGGGAACAAAAAAGCATTTTCGGTGGGAAATTCAGATCTTGAATTTTTTTTAAGTTTTCAGAAAGCAAAAAAAAATAAAAAAACCATTCAAGCTGCTTTGTCAGTGCATGTCATGAATCTCCACAATGAGAACAGTCACACAGGCCACCAGTTTCCTCACAAAACTTAAACATCATGAAAAAATTAACATTTTCATATAAAAATAGTTATTTCAAAGTAACAAAAGCTGCCTCAAATCAGGGAGGGTGGCTTAAAGGTTGGGAGAGTGGCTTAATGGTTAAGGTGTTTGCCTTACAAACACAAAGTGCAGGGTTTGAGTCTCACAAGGGATAATTGGCTAGGCTTAAAATGGCTCGCAAGGGCAGTTAGCTTAGTACAAAACTATGAACTATGAACATTTCAATTGTTTAACCACCAGTTAACCAGGGCAGAGAGAGAAGAAGAAAAAAAAAAAGGAACTTAGTGTGTGTGTGTATATATATATATATATATATATATATATATGTGTTTGTGTGTGTGTGTGTGTGTATATATATATAATAGGGATCTAGACTTTTGATCGAAAGATCAAAAGCCCGAATCCATTACCAATGAGCGCACTTTAACGAAAGTACTTTCATCGAAAAAGTGCTTTTGTTAAAGTATGTTTTAAAAAACAAAATATACCTGAATGCCCCCCAATTTGGGGGCTGCACCACCCACACTCCCCCTACTTTAATATTCTCACTCTGAGGTTGCACTACAGTGGGGAAAAGGGAATTTTCCCTTAACGCACAGTAGTATGACCGGAACAACAAGCTTGCTTACGCAAAAGTGCTGCTTCAGTGAACAACACTTTTGCTCAAGTATGCTGCTCACCAAATTGGGATTCAGTGAAAGACGCCGTCGAGCATCTGTATGGATCCCATATATATATATATATATATATATATATATATATATATATATATATATATATACACATACATACATATATATATATATATATATATATATATATATATATACACACACACACACACACACACACACACACACACACACACATATATATATATATATATATATATATATATAAAATATACATAAAACTTATATTTAGCTATCTATAAAACACCATTAATGTACTGTATGAATGTTTAAATGTATCTAAACAAAGAATCTAAAACATTAGAAACACTAATCAGAAACACCTTGTTACCCCCTCTGACCCACTGGAAAAAAATGCACTTTTGTATTAAGTCAAATTATACTATTACTGAAGATTTAGAAGACATGCATCATTTGTAGTTATTTAAAAGTATGTAAAGTACTTATAATGGGAAAAAGAGAGAAAAGGAACACTGGTAACAAAAAAGAATAGGAAGAAAGAAAAGAGAGAGAGAAAGAGAGAGTTATTTAAATACTTAGTAGTATATGTAATTAGAAGAAGTAGCTACAGAAAGGAAAAGAGAAAGTTAATAATAAAAATGATTTATATTACCTTACATCATAGACACTTTCCAGAATCAAATATATTATGATTCATAAAACAAAGCATTTAAAATTAGAAGGAATTTATTAATGTGCCCTTTAGTTTCTTAGTTTTGCTTGTTCCTTCCTCCACAGACCATCCATTTTTTGTTGCCTGTCTCTTCAGACTCTGGGATGACCATTCCATTTCTTCTATGTCATATATAAGTTCTACTACTTCTTGTAGGGAATCAAAGATCTTCACTCCTTCTGGCAAGGTGATTTTTATTCTTGCAGGAAAAAGAATTTGAGCTTTAATATTGGCTTTTTTAAAAGGACTGAATTAGAGGAACACATTCCTTTCTTCTGGAATATGACTGTAGATGTGCAGTCATTCCCCCGGATTTACTATTCTTCTGTGCAGGACTAGCTTAGTCCTGCATGGAAGTGGCCATTTAGGAGCAGGATGGCAGCGTGCCATGCATATTAATGAAGGCACACTGCCTGAGCTCCTAATCTTACACAGAGCGTGTAAGAGGGCAGTGGGTGTGTCTGAGAGCAGAGCTCTCAGAATATACATGCCCCCACAAAGAAGAACAGCAGAAAGGCCAAAGAAATGAGCGAGACTGCTCATAGGTGTCCGCATATCCCCAGCAACATTCCTTCATGTGTACAACAGCAAGTAAATACAAATAAAATGAACAAACCCTTTTTTTATTAGAACTCCAACTAAAGCTAAGCGTAGGTGCACAGGTGTGCCCATCGCTTAGCTATGGTTAATGCAGCTTAAATGGCTAAAGAGGATAACAAGGAAGATATATGCAAATGAAGCAATATAGCAATAGTGTAGTGGGCAGAGCAATCGCCTTACAAACAGGCATTCCTAGTTCGAGTCCCACTGCAGCACATTCCATTTTCCATGGCAAATCACATTATGACCAATATTTTTGTTGCATAACCCACTAAATAACATATATTTGTGAACTGGAGTACTGCATTAAATGCACATGTCAGGTGTCATAATGTTGCAAAGTCCCCAGATAAGCACATGTGCCCTATACAGTATATGTACACAGGAATCATGGACACAAATGGAAGGTAAAATGTGTAACGAATGAGAGCTCCATACAGCTTTCAAGTCCTTCACCTTACCAAGAACCATGAGATATAACTGTCCAAATCAGTGTAATTGTAAGCGGGAGTAAGCAATAGTAAGTAAGTGTAAGCACCAGTAAGCAGTAGTAAGCATATTTAAGCACTAGTAAGTGAGTTTAAGCCCGTTTGCGCAGGAGTAAGAAATGCGCACACAGGTTAAGCAATTTTGAAGTGAACTCTGTGTAAGCATATGTAACTGGAGGTTAGCATTGCTTACCCTCATGCAAACCCACTTACAACTTCTCAAAAGTGCCTTAATCACACTGTATCCAACAGCCCTTGTTCTCTCCAGCAACAAAATAAACAGTCTTGCAGGTCTTAAACTCATGACCCTATACACTATAGTCACAGTAGTTAACCACCAAGCCATCACAGCAGTACAGAAGAATGAGGTATCACCAAACAAGTCCTCACTATAGTAAAATCAAACTGAACCTGTGAAAGGAATCAGTATACAGTCATATGTTCCATAACCCACTACATAACATAAATATGTGAACTGGAGTACAGTAGTAAGCCCAGAAGTGAGGTGTAATTGTAATAGAGTGTTGAAGTCACCAATAAAACTTAAGGACCCCATATAGTGTATGTACACATGAATCATGGATACCAGGCAGATATATAAGATGTAATGAATAATAAATCAATGCCAAAAAGAAAATATAATGCAAAGTCTAATGTAACAAGACTAAGCATTGCACAGGCCAGCTAAGGAGGTGTAAGCAATGTGTAAACCAGCTAGCTCATTGTGCCCAGTGGTATACCCCCTTAAACAATGTCAGCCTTAGGTAAGCAGGTTTGCCCATAGCCTAGCTTTTTCAAAACTGGCCAATCACAGTAAAGTGCGGGAAATCAGCCCTGCTTAAACCCAAAAGGTGGGTATACATCTCATAACTGGTTGTAGCTTTCCTTTGCAGGCACCATGTCAAGAAGGGGAGAGGGAGTGTGCTTTCAGGTGCAGCACTGGTGCTTCCAGGAGTCCAGAGTTATGGCAGGACTCCTTGTCAAAGACCATCAGCGGAGACTGCTGCAGGGCTAGTATCAAGGTTCCCAATATAATGTGAAAGCCTGGGAATATCTTGCCCGTGACCTCACCAGTGCCACTGGCATACCCCGAACTAGTGAGCAGGTCAGGTATCACTATGCCAACCTTAAGCCGCATAAGGGGGACCTCTTAGAACAGTGGATCTAAGATGCTAGAACTGCAGGGGATGTCCCAGCTGTGTGTAAGTATCACCCCAGTATGTGTGTAATAATAGCCAGCTCATTGTATATCATGGATAGGTATGGCTAAATATTCCTCTTATGTCCTCCACAGCTGCAAGTGAGCAGGCCGTGAACCAGGAGGCCCATGGAAGTCGCCTGGAGAGATTGCGACGCAAGGCAGGTCAGTAATACTCTTGCATGTACTGTCATAGAAAATAAATCTAAAAGTATTAGTACATTAATTGCCTGTATAAAACCTGTATTGTTTAAGGCAAGTACTACATACACCGGAAAATATGGCAGGAAGAGTCGCATATAGTTTGTATGTAAATAAAAGCGTAATAGCCTGACAATAAAGGTCTAACTGCTGGACTGCATGTGTATCTCTATCATATGGTAATGTAGATTTGTAATCACGTAATAGTTCTGTTGTATTAAGCATTGTTACCCACACTGTGCACCATAAATAGAATGTGTAGGAATGCCTGTATATGACTGCTGTAATCCCCAGAGGCCATTTAGTGCAACTGAGAGACACACAGACAGAAAACAGGGAAAAGGCAGATGACCAAACCCGAATAGCACATGCAACTGAGACATGAACTGTTGTATTTTTAGCACACACAGCCATGGTTTGAATCCTGGCAGTGGTAGTAGTCTGCATACAGAATCATACCCCACAACTGTACAGATAAGACCAGAATGTCCAGTATATGGGCCCATATCTGCTGCCTGTCACCCTGTCCCCCTGGGAAGTCTGTGGGATGATCCCAGATGATTAGGCAGCAAACAGGGAATACAGCTGATTGTCACACATCTATAGGAACAAACCTTGTCACTCTAGCAACTCCCAAAACTGTTATGAGAGTAATAAGCCAATTATGTCCTATCTACACCCCCATGTTGGTATGCTGTGACCAGAGTGTGTACAGTAACAGAGTGAGATGTATGTGCATAATACTAATGTGTAATCTGGAACTTTGTGTGGCAACATTCAGGTAATACTAACAAACATTGCTCCCACAGGTCCATCAGATATGAACACTGTGCACAGAAATAAAAACACTGATACCCTCTACTGGTACTGTTTTCTCTGGTATTGTATGGAATCTTTAGTGTTGCAGTTGCTCTGAATAATAAAGTATCACTGATCACTATCACCCGCACTGTGCTACATAATATAACTGTGTAGGAAAGCATGTATATGTGAGTGGTAAGTCACTAAATGTTGAAGAGGGCAATAGTCTAGATATGTCCCGGTACACCTGCATGTGACCAAGACATGGCCAGAGTCTGTGCAGAAAGAGTTTGATAGCTATGTGCACAACATCAACCCAGAATCTGGGAGTTTGTGTAGAAACAGTTAGTTAGTGTTAACAAACATTCCCTCCACAGGTATACCAGGTAAGAGGTGTGTACTGCAGGTAAAACCAGTTCATGTATAACAATGACGACAGCCATATCACTGTCCAAACTAAGGTTATAGGGTAGTGTAGTAATACATGTAAGGTACAGATAACAGCACTGACTAGGAAAGTAATGTGGACTACAGGAATATACTAGTTGTTAAATGACATCTCCCCCCACCATATCTCCATCAATAAACTACATACGCACCTCAACCAGTATGTAATGACTCCACTCTTCTGATTATGTCCTATTGGTTGATATA
>NC_056739.1:720100899-720188399 GCF_019279795.1 Protopterus annectens
GTGATGTGGACACCCCATGGGCTCCAATATGGACACAATGGGGACAAGCTTCCCACCCACTGCTACTCACAATAGCAGTTCATGTCCCGAAGGTGCCTGGCCTGGAGGCTGAGCAGGAGGAGCATGTCAGCCCTGTGAATGTGTACTGGGTGCCTCAGAGTGATGTAACACATCCCACATCTGTCTGTGGAGCCCCTTATGGAACCTGGACCTGACCTCAGGGGACAGGAACATGTCTGTGTGTGCCCCCGGGGAGGAGACAATATCCCCTGGGCTGATTCCACCTGAAAGTATTGCTGGACCAGTACATGAGGAGGCCCCAGGGTGGAACACACATGTGATGTGGCCAGGTAAATGGGCAGATGGGTTTGGAGAGGTGGTTCTGCTGGGCAATAGTACATATACATGCTATTGTATCACTGTTATAGAACATATGTTGGCAGTAATAGTCTACACAATCCCAGAACATATCCAACAGCATGGATAGATATCCCCAATAACACAGAATGTCAGATGTGCAGCAATCACAAAGCAGCCATACCTCAGGCATATATGGAACCATAGTGGCCCTGACAATGGCATGCAGGTGTATAGTCTGTAACAGGCCAGCAATGATAGTGTCCACACAGGGAACATGGCTACAAACACATATCAAAAAGTATGGTACAATACAATATCTGTCCCACTGGTAGGTAAGCTGTATCCATACCTAATGAGTTGTGTGTACAGTTTGTTGTCACTGATATGGTGGGGGGTGACAGAGATGTGTATGAAGAACTATGTTAACCTTGCTGTATGAGTTACTCAGACCTGTTACCATCTTTATGTCTTTCAGCGAAGATGTCACATGCACGTCTGCCAACATATTCAGCGGCCAAAAATTAGGTGCTGATCACATATTTAATCCAGCACTACCCTGTGCTGCTTGGCCAGGCCACCCATGACCAGCAGGAGTGGACCACCCTGTGGAGCAATCTTGTCCACAGGGTCAATGATGTCGGACTGCACAACCGCAGTTATGAGCAGGTCCAGCATCATTGTACTGACATGCTTCGCAATACTCATCAGCATGCTGCTGCAGTCTGGGGGGATCACCTCGCCATGTGGGGGGCCATGCCATTCATCCCCCCTGACATGTGTGGAGGAGCTCCTAGCCAGCCTCGTGGCACCTGCCCGTCTGGCCAGCCACCAACCGCCGGACACCTTTGTGGAGGTGGGTGCCACCCACACACCAGCCAAGGAGTACACAGTTAAGGCCACAGGGCACATCAGTAGACCATTGTTGTGTATACATCCGCATCGGTACAGGTAGAACATGCATATCTGACATGTCATAGGTATATTGTGTTGCTGCATAGTAGTGATAAAAATATGTCCATATGTGGTAGTATTGTGGAAATGCGCCATTGATGTATTGTAATACTGCACCCACCCTGTAGCACTGCCACAGGTGTGTCCACTGACATTGCATCTCTCACACTTTTATGTAGGTCCCTCTGGGATACCACCAAGGCAGCATCCTGTAGCCAGTGAGTATGGTTTATGTAGATGCTTGCCAACACTCTGGGCATGTAATGGTGATGGTATATGCCATGCGCACATCTAACACACTTACCCAGAATGCATGCTGTACATGTGCACGTATTGTTGCTGTGAAATGCATGGCATCACAGGGGTGATCATGATGGGGTATTGGAAGTGTATGTCAGAGACCTGCATGATAACTAACAACCTGTCATTGCGGAATGTGTCCACAGGGAGTAACATAATAGTGGGAGACATGGCCTACAGTAGGGACATGTTTGGAACAATACCCATATACAGTGCAACACCAGTGTATATACCTGTAGGACAATGGCAACTGCTGCAGAGATACACTGTGGCATAAGGCTTTACAGTAGTCCACATTATCAACTGGGACTAGGCTGTAACATGTGGTGTTCAATGTATGGGACACTGCAAAGTGACACACATGTAGGGCTTACTTGTCATGCATCTGCAAAACATCTGAAGGAAGGGTGGGTGTCAGCATGACACACCAATGCACTGCAGCAGGGATCCTAAGGATATTAAGAATGGCAGTATCTGCACATAGTCAGGTTCAGGACTTGTGGCAGACGGAACCCTACCCCCACAGCAATAGTGACAGCAGTGTGCGAACACCAAGGGATGTGCACATGAGTAGACCTGGCAGTCATGCAGAGAAGGGGGACATGTGTAGGGCAGACTGAACATACATTGGCAATTGCAGATGGCCCACGCTGGTATACCCCCACCAGGAGTAGTGACTGCTGTAGTACACACAACAAGAGGTGTGTCAAACCATCATAGCACACATATGCCCACACAGAGTGTATGCATCGCAGTCAGCATCCACACACCTAACATATTCTGTAGACACTGCATGTGAAAGTACAGGACATATGTCACATATCAGGCACATGTACTGTTAAGATATGAAGTGATGTGGTCCCAATGCAGATCATGTATGGGTGTATCATATCAGGAAGGGTGTGCACACCTCCCATAGACATGGTATGCTCCGACGGTTGTTAGTGTAAGAGTATTGGATTGGTCATACATGGGCCGCTGATGTTGAGAGCTATAAATCAGGCATCAGGCATTCACAAATTACATCTGTCCACATATCATCCCAGGTATATGTTGCTGAAAAATATAGGGGCTGTGAGCATTAAAGCTGACATAACTGACACAGTACTACACATTACACAATGGGCCGTACACCTATGAGGTGTGTTGCACAGTACATGGCAGGGGGAAGAACAGGTGCACAGAAATACTGTGTACATGAGTGCAGTGGAATCCATGGAAAGGGGCATCACCTACTGACACAGCACACGCATCACACACATGTATACTGTTGCTAGCATGGATTGACTATAGCTGAACTGTATGCTGTTGTGTACCATATGTTCTGCATGTTGACGGATGGATAATAGGAGGACTGTTTGTACTATCTTTGTGCAACCTCACCCATATGTGTGTGTGTGTGTGTGTGTGTGTGTGTGTGTGTGTGTGTGTGTGTGTGTGTGTGTGTATACATCATGGTGTTTAGTTGGTTTGTCTGTAGGGTCACTCTGGTGAAGTGGAGGGAGGTTGATGATGTAGGATGCATGTGTGCGTGTGTATGTTTGTGTGGGTGGCCATGTATGCACATGTGAGATTGTGGGGTGTTCATACTTTCAGGGACCATGCAGTCCATGGACATGGACTGCCACATTACACACCAGGAATACCTGTCATGTGTGTAATCACAGGACAGCTGATAGTATAATATGATCTGTAGCAGGGAGCAGGCATCAAGAGGGAAGGTAGACACCAGGTACACCCTTAATATTGCATTCAGCAGGGAGGTCACCTACAACCCATGTATGCAGCACTACAGATGCATTGGGGAAATACTAGTCAACACCAGAGAGTGTCTCCAAATATTACACATGATAGGCTGAATGAGCAGCATATCTGGCATGTACTGAGCATTATATCATGCACATGCCACACCAGTGCATGATATAATGTATAGAACATAGTAGCCCATATATATAGGAGCCATGCTCATGATGTCCAGACATACAGAGGGTGCATACCGAATAACAGCAGTGAGGCCATGTAAAACCACTATGCACAGGTCAGGCAGGTAATGTAGTAACTGGTCCTGTGGTGTGACCACTTGTGTAGGCATTTAGAGGACTGATATGTTAATGAGTGGTATCAATTTCTGTATGTTAAGTGTGATGCAGGATGGGGTACCACATGGACATATACGTGGGACTGTCTTTAAAGCCATGGATAGGTAGGTATTACGGATGTATGTGTGTGTATGTTTGTGTGTGTGTGGGGGGTGTACTGTTAGGCAATGCTGTACAGATTTTAAAGTGCATTTATTGTTTTCCCCCACAGGTGGAGAGGTGAGTCAGAGTCCCTCCTGCATGCAATCTGATGTTAGTGTCCATACAGACACTGAAGATGATGATAGTACTGTTGAGGTACAGGTGGGATTGTCAGGGGCCAACACTGGGCCAACATTTGACATCTCCCTTTTAGCCACCCCAACCCCACACACAGTTTCAGTGCCTATACATAACCCATCACCAGTGACCATAGTGGAGGAACAGCTGTCGTTTGGTAGCAGCGCACAGGAAAGTGTGATAACTATGCCTACTGTGTCCAGTCACAGCAGCCATCGCCAGAGGTCCAGCAGGGCATCACATAGGCAGATGTCCCAGGGTGCTCAAGGTAGGTCCACTGGACATCATTTTCCTGGCAGAGGTGACATATCTGGTACCAGCAGGTGCATGCTTCAGGCTGTCATGGCAGTGCAGGCATGTATGGAACGTTACACCAGACAGAGCCTGAGGCTGCAGAGGGCTGCTCTTGCATCTGTAAGTAACAACATTCGTGAACTGTCTTGTGCCATCCATGCTTATACCAAGCTCATGGATAGATGGCATGGTGAGATGATGGCCTTCATCGGCCGTGGTGTGTCTGTGCTTCAACATGTGGTGGGGATGTGGCGACAGCCGTGTGGACGTGGGCCAGCAATACCCACAGCTGGCAGTCAACGTGGATGTGCTAGGATATCAAGGGGCTCCTGTAGTGGCAGTACTAGCCCTGGCAGTGTGGGGGTGCTGTCCACACCACAGTAGACCATGTGCATGTGGTCCTGGCCAGTCCCAGGAGAGTCCTGGTACCAGCGGACATTTGTCATCAGCAGGTGAGAGTAACACATTGAGGCCTGTACCTGGACATGCCCATGGAACCCCTGGCAGGCACAGTCTACATGTCCATGGCCAGAGGCAGTGAACTGCACACCCTGCCAGGTATGGTCTGCAGCTGTCTGTAAACACCTGTGTAGGGCAGCCACATGGCAGAATGGTGTGCATTCATACCCACACACTATACAAACACACCTAGGGCAACCCCATTCCTACACAGACCACAGCACCATGCCCAGCTCAACGCAGTACACCCTCACCCACACACATGGTGTCAAATGTATGGCCCACCCTCAGCCTCTGGCAAACCAACATCACACCCTGTGCATATGATGATACCTGTGCCACATCCTTGTCATCCATACCATCAATGCATGGACAGGATAATATGGTTCTGCTGCACACGGTGACTGTACTACAGTGTACCATGGTACTGCAGTGTAACATGTTGTAAGGAGTAAAGTGTAATGCATATATGGCAGGTAGTGTAGCCATCCAGCAATAATGCATTATAGCTGTTAGTACCACTGGTTGGTTGTGGTCCCTATAATGTTATACATTTGTGTTGTAGGTGTACATGTGTCAGCACGAGGATGGTCTGAAGTCATATTCTACAATGGGGTATGGCACTGTGGTGACACCATGGCTGTGACATATCTGGGGTACAGATGTACACATGTCACAGGTTACTGAAACAGTTATTGCATGTGCCACATGGACAGATGACCCACTGAGGCATGTATACCCTGCAATCTGATGTACACCCATCCACATACATGCACACTGTTACTTGTCAAAACTGGGACTAGACCCCTACCTAGCTGTGTAGTGATCCTGAAGTGTGTCGCTGACATTGCACACACCACACAGTGTTTAAGGTGAGGTGTGTCCCAGGTTACATGTTACATGCAGAACATCCCCAGACATGTACAGTATGCTAATGGGGGATGTAATGGGTGTATATAGACAATACCTAGTGTGACATAACTTCATATACACATTAACAGACACAAAACAGGCAGACACACATCTGAGATACCAGGGCCTATTGCTGCTAACTAACTTGCTCATGTCTCCAATCTGTTACAGGTAGGCTGCACATAGTACATGCATAACTAGCCTGGATTGTGGTATCAGTTACCTGTATGTTTGATGGTGACAGTGGTAACCATAACATGGTACATGGGACATATGCTGGGTGTACCTTGGTGTAGTGACAGTGTACACAGCACCCACATCCCCCAATGAATATTGTATTCCCTGAAACCCATGATGACACTCTGCCATACCCACCATCACACACTGGTCGTGACTGCAATACAACCTATTGTATACCCCAACAGTGGTACTACAGGGATATGCATCTAATGCATATGCCACATGAGTAGTAGGGTGTTGCATTGTCATGCCTCACCTATGGGTAGCAACAACACTATCCATACTACTGTGTGGCAATGGGTATTGTAATAGGAGTATGTGGCCTCAGAATTCTGTACCCTACAGATATATGGACATGCACAACTGCACACACATGCCAGAACACAATGGGTATCCCATGCCTATCAACCCATTTGTAAAACACTGTAGTGCTGGTACTGCAAGACTTGTGTAGCCGGTATGGGGAGGAGCTTAACAGGGTACATGTATTGTCCTATACAACAGCAGCCACAACTGACTATGGCAATGGGTGTTGCATTGGTTGTAAAGGCCCTCATGGAATTCCCAAGTACAGGTGTACTAACACACATACACGGCTATACTCAGTCATGCACACATACACATGTGTCACTACAGGGGTGCATCGCTGCAGCTGGTCATAGCCGTGTACCTAGCTATTGTCCAAGGAGAGATGGGTTGTGTAGGAGTTGTGTGTACAGTGGTATCCTGCCACCTGCTAGGTGGCAGCAGGCAATCTATCGACAGTCACTACTGTGGTGACTCTCAGGGTGAGAATAACATGCATCAGCCAATCCTCCAGGTGCCTCTTGCACATGGCTACCGAGGTGATCAAGCTGACATGTATGCAACATGCATTACAACACATGGTCAGTGTCTGTGATGGAGACCTGTACCCAAGCATGTTCTGTTGACTGTGGTAGTGTAGTGGTGGTACCTGTGGCATGTGGTGCATACAGAGTGATAACTCCTATATGTGCCAGTTCTTACACACTTGGGCAGATATGTCAGTGTCAATCAAGCTTAGGTTGGCTGTACATATCCCAGATGGATACCTGCCATCTGCACATCTGTACAGGGACTGACAGTCATCAGCTTGGCAAGTAGCTATGTAGTAGGATGAGTGTGGTGACAGAAAGATGTTTGACAATAATATGTATGCCATAATTACATGTCAGAAGCCCTCACTAACATGTGCTGTACAGGCGGTAGTCTACAGTTACATTCCACATGTTGGATCATTACCCGGAAAGAGATATATACTGTGACACAGCTCACACACCAGGGATACAACAGGGAGGCCTCAGTGTCCAGCTATGCCTGCAGGTGTGCCTGCTGTCAGTACTACAGTTAGCACTCTGCTCTTGCCTGGATAAGCACTGTCAACAGTAGTACTGCCATATTACACTATATGCCGGTTTGACAGCACATACCCTGGCCAAACACCCCTGGATGTAACACATTCACATGGATAACAGTGCTGTACAGGCCACATATATGTCTGTATCCCACACATGACACACACACACCCCTTGCTACTGTAATGACAGCATGTAGGTGCATGTATTGTACATGGCATTACATACACTTATTACAGATGTGAGTACCCTGCTATGTTATCAGACTGGGTGGTGTGACCTGGTTACCAGGGCTAAGTCATGCTTATCAAGTATCAACATTGTTGCAATATAACAGCTGAGCTGATCTGTGTACTGGTAAGCAATGCCTACACTGTGTAAGCACCCGTACATTTACCCATAGCTTAGCACAGCTTAGCTTCACTCAAACCCACTTAAAGCTACTCAAATCTGCCTTAACCACTCTGTATCCAACAGCCATTGTTCTGCCCAGCAACAACATGAACAGCCCTTGCAGGTCTTGAACCCAGGACCCTGTGTACTACAGTCACAACACTTAACCACTACGCAATGACCACTGTGAAGACAGCTATTGTCAATACACATTTTGTGTAGTATTGAACAATTGCCTTTACTTCCTAAATTGTGTAGTCCTTGTTATTAATAATTCTGCTGCATCACATATGTTGTTTTATCATAATGTACACATAGCAGATACATATGGTGAGATACATCCTGGAGAGTATACACAACTGTGAGGTTTACACATGACAGGAATATGGTTATATACATAAAATAGGTCTGTATATGTCTACATGTACATACACATGTAAACTCATACATATGTCTGTATACACCTCTGTATAGTGCTACATATATATGGCCATGTGTACATCTCTTTGTATGTATACACACACACACACACACACACACACACATATATATATATATATATATATATATATATATATGTGCACATCCTATCTGTCCAGCTATGCCTAGTTATGTTGGTATATATGTAGATATCTATAACTATATGTGCATACATATCTATTCTAATATACCTACTACTGTCAATATATATGTAGCATCCATAAGTATATGTGCATATGTATATCTGTATATGTGTAGACATATATTGCTCTGTATATGTATATATATATATATATATATATATATATATATATATATATATATATATGAGTGTATGTTTATCTATGTACATATACATATTAATCTATGTATGTCAATATGTATATGTGTATATATCTATACAGGTATCTGAATAATTATATATACATATATTTTCACCATATGTCCTGAACATGGAGTGTAGCCCTACCGTAGCCCCTATAGTCTCAACTTCAGAGTGTAAGGGGATGTCAGATATGTATAGCAGGTATATTTGTAGACTATTTGTACTGTAATAGGGGTTGTCTTCACAGACATGGTGTGTGTGGAAAGTCATATCTGCTTTTAACATGTGTGCCATTGGCTATTGACAGACATCCTAAGGACATAATAGCACAGTACCACTGCTAGCATGTAATGCTCCACTGGACTACAGCAGAGATATTGGCCAAAATATGTGGACAGTCTGACACACTCTGGACAGTCCAGAGATATACACAGAACCCCTTAGTGCAAGACACGTGGACCAAGCCTGACAATGTGGATGTTAACAGCCATGTAGATGGGAATAACATATAACTACTGGTTTACCTTTACCCCCATAGGTTATGCAATCACGCACCCCTGTCTGTCCTGACACATAATAACCGCTGGTACAGAGGTGCCATGGCCACGTACTACCCACTATATATTGACATACATCTGTACATCATCCCAGTGCTCTGTCTGATATACATGACTGATCTGGTGGCCTGGCAGCAGTACATCTGGCAAGTATCTGGAGATGACATCTCACTGAGTAAGCACACTAAGCTGCTAGGCATGTAACAAAGCATTGTGCAGGCTACAGGCAGACTGGCCTACATTTCCTATGGGGGAATGCACATGTACCAGCATATATAGCAGGCTATACAGGCATGTCACAGCACAGAGTATGATACACCTGTGTGAAAGTGCATAACCACAACCAATGTGTACACAGCCACATATGGTAAGCTACTGTAATATTACAGTATATGGACTATCTGTTCAACACCATCCTCATATGTGCCACTCACGCACTAACCCTACATATACTAAGCCACTACACAATGTGGTCTGATGGCTGCCTGTGGTATGGGACATGTGTGTGTATGGCCTACAAATATGTAAGCCAATAGGGTAACATACAGTGGAGCAGCAAGTAACATCAGATAGAACAGGACCAAGAACAATTACATCTACCACAGTCTGTACACAAGCCAAAGTACATATTAACATTACACACACTGTAAACAATCACCATAAGTACACAGACCTCAGTACTGTACACACAACCACAGAACGTCCAGGTTATGCCTTAAAATATAACCCCTACTATACATAACATGTGTAGCAGTCTGATATCTCACTGGTTTGTTATCTGATATCATGTCACTAATTATGGTGTACAGCACATATGCACCTCGTTTTGCATGACATATGTACAAAGGTTGACAGAGTTGTGGCTGGAGGCACATACACAGGGCCAATATTGACAAGTTGCTGTAATAACCTCATACGTTTACTGTTGTAACAGGGTTTGTTGCAACATATATCCTATGAGGGATATGACGTCAGTAACTTTCACAGCTGTCACCATCTACATACTGCAATCCTCACACTACCTTCTGCAGTTCACAGATAGGTGCTCTGTGGGTAACACATAAAACAAAAGGCACCACACATTGCCCAGTCTACAGATGACCCTACAGATGGGGGTTTCCTCATAAACATAGCACTGACATGGCAGGTGTTAAAACATGTAGGACAGCCATATCCACACACACTGTGTTAAACCAACATTACTGCAAATGCAATATAGCAGCACTTACAGTCTGTAGTCAGGTAAAGCACATCTCCCTCCTGTGTGTTGCCCTGTTTCCACAGTGTATGTTGTTAGAGGTAAATCCCCAATCCATCTGAGATGCTGTTTGCCAAACAACAGATCGAGTTCCTGCTCACAGTGAATGTAAAGAACCAACACCAACATGGTGTTCCCAGATATTGGAGTGTGTTTCCATGCAATTGGCTATGGGAATGTTACCACAGCTGTTCCACATGCAATCAACTAGAGGAGGGCTGCAATTTGTGCAGAGGCCATCAGCTGATCATGAGCATCACATAAAATACACATGCTGCTGCCTAAGCAAAGCAGGTGTAAGTCTCCACATTCACCAGAGAGGGAGTGAGAGTGGCAGACAGAGGAAAAGAAAAGTCAGGGAGGGGTAGGAGAGTAAAACTTAAGCATGCGTGTGTCACACACCTACCAGTACAGGGTATCAAACCGCTGATGACTATGTAGTGCTCTCACATGTCTATACAGTTATTAGATGCACCACATAGGTTACATGTTGAGGAGACCTCAAAATGTATATGTAATGGTGAGTGACATCCGGAACAGGGATATGGTAGCTATATGGTAGGTGTAGTACACATGCCTGTCTGCATGAACAGGTGGCAGCATAAACACAGCCACACTCTCACAGGGACATACACACAATGACACACTTAGCAGAGCCAGAAATACAACTCATCACTAGTGAGATTGCCACAACACATTACTGTGCCGGTATCACATGCATCATAGGGGTCATACGGAGGTTATATGGGCAAAGGATATGTGGAGGTGTCTGACATCAGACAGCATGCTTCAGTATGCCAATGGGGGTTGTAATGAGTGTGAATCTGGTCATACGCATCATACAACACACACACAGACACAGGGTGCCAGTACTGACATGCAAGGGTGCGTTGCTTCATGGGTGTGTAGGGGTCAACTGTGCCAGATGGCTATACAAGGCTAAGTGATGGGTATACCTTGGCATCAGGCTACATGACAAAGGTCTGCATTGTTGCTCAGGGGTGTAGTTCCTAGATTTGCCCACACAGGTGGGTATTGTATTCGCCATCCAGTCACCTGGGTGACTATTGCATGTGGCCGATGCTGTGCATTGCTTGTCATGTATGCGTTCCTTAGTCCATGACATGGATGGTGTCTGGGATGTGCACACCCTCCACATGCATGTACACTGACATGTGGAATTGTACATGGGTTGTCCGGCCCATATTGTGTACGCAGATTGTTATCATCAGATGTACCAGTCCTGGCCTCATGTGTTGGGAACTGTTAATGGATGGCCGGTTGACTCTGCACCTACATTGATAGCATGATACTGGTATTCCCTGGTGTCAGTGGCATCTCTCCATACAGGGCATGTTTTGCAGGCATGGTATGTCCTCCTTTGTGGGTCACATTTGATGGCACCGCAGGTGTTGCAGGTGTCCAGTGGTAAACATGGGGAAGGTGCACTGTTGGCATGTATGTGCCTATTGGACTGATGGACAGGGTGCCATGCCCTCTGTAGCCCACTGCAATCACACCATGGTTACTATCAGTGGACAATATCCAGGGTACTACCAACATAGCAGCTGTTGCCTGGCAAGTGTGTGTGTGTGAGACATGGGTTGAGAGTGTTTTCTGGGTAATACTAGGGTTCCTCACTTTGTTCACCTGGCCTTGATGTCACATGTAGGGGTATGGATTTGCACTCCAGCCTCTCAGCTATTTCACATCTGTTATCCCTGTACAGTGGGCATTGTGATATATACTAGGGCTCCCATATAAGAAATTTGCAAAATCCACTCCACATTGAGTCCAGTTGTTACACACTCACAACCACCTCCACACAGGAGATGAATTACAAACCCAGGCACAGACACATGCACCTGTCATGTCTAGGATTAGATCTCCTACCTAACTAGTTTATTACACTACAGCACTATGCAGTTATAGGACACGGCACAGAGATTACTGGAGTACTCTTTCCCCAAAGGTGTATTTCACAGTGAATGACATCAGCAGGATTGCCAAAGTAGGGCATTTGAATTGTAGTGAGTGTGACTAGCCTAAAATGCATTGCTCCCTACACAGACATAGAAACACACACAAAACCTCGACAACTGTCATGTGTGGGAATAGAACCCCTGCCAGAGTTCTATTTCACACTACATCATGAAGCTGTTATAGGACAAACCATGGGGATTATTAGACTACTCCTTCCCCAAAGATGTATTTCACAGTGAATGACATCAGCAGCCTTGCCAAAGTAGAGCATTTGAATTGTAGTGAGTGTGACTAGCCTAAAAAGCATTGCTCTCTACACAGACAGAGAGACACACACAGTTGCCATGTCTGGGATTAGAGCTCCTACCTAAGTATTTTATCACACTACAGCAGTACGCAGTTATAGGACGTACCACAGAGATTACAAGGCTACAGCCTTCCGAAAGGTGTATTTCACAGTGAATGACATCAGCAGCCTTGCCAAAGTAGTGCATTTGAATTGCAGTGAGTGTGACTAGCCTAGAAAACATTGTTCTCTACACAGATAGAGACAGACACACACACAGTTGTCATGTCTGGGATTAGAACTCTTATCTAAATATTTTATCACACTACAGCAGTAAGCAGTTACAGGATGCGCCATGAAGATTACTGGGCTATAGTTTTCTGAAAGACGTATATCACAGCGAATGTTATCAGCAGTCTTGCCAATACACAGAGACAGACACACACAGTTGCCATGTCTAGGATCAGAAGTCCTACCTAACTATTTTATCACACTACAGCAGTACACAGTTATAAGATGTGCCACGGAGATTACTGGGCTACAGCTTTCCAAAAGGTGTATTTCACAGTGAATGATATCAGCAGCCTTGCCAAAGTAGGGCATTTGAATTGTAGTGAGTGCGACTAGCCTAAAAAGCATTGCTATCTACACAGACAGAGACACACACACACACACACACACACACACACACACACAGTTGCCATGTCTGGGATTAGAACTTCTACCTAACTAGTTTATCACACTACAGCAGTACGCAGTTATAGGATGCGCAATGGAGATCACTGGGCTACAATTTTCTCAAAGGTGTAATTCAAAGTGGATGACATCAACAGCTTTGTCAAAGTAGGGCATTTGAATTGTAGTGAGTGTGACTAGCCTAAAAAGTATTGCTTTCTGCATACACACACACACACACACACACACACACACACACACACACACACACACACACACACTCACAGTTGCGATGTCTGTGATTAAAACTCCTACCTAACTAGTTCATCACACTACAGCAGTACACAGTTATAGGATGTGCCACAGAGAATACTGGGCTACAACTTTCCCAAAGGTGTATTTCAAAGTGGATGACCTCAGCAGGCTAGGGCTATGGGGTGGGCAATGTATGTGCATGGACCATAACCCATTCATCTAGAGGTTGACACACCACATGCGGGCACATGCAGGGTTATATTCTACAGGTACATGTATACAGCTGCTAGATGACTACTTTCTTGAACAGTCATGTTGCACAGCTAGAACTTGCACCACATAGTCTGTAATTCTGACACACCCGGTGGCTAATATCTACAGTGAGTGACATCTGAACCTCATGTGGTTGTAGTCATTTGGCTGTGTGCTGGGTGGAACAGGCATCATAATGGATGGTTCCTTGTCATAGTCACTATCTTCCACACATCTATGTATGTCTACTTTTGGCTTATTATAGTGTGTTTTCCTTGGGTATATGTCTGTATTCCTATCCAGTGTGTGTGTGCAAAGCATGAGTGGTGCATACTGAGGAGTGTCTGCACTAACATCTGCAACTGCCAGATATGTCTGGTCCACTGTTGTTTGCAGACATGGGCTTCATTTGTTTAAGTGTGTGAGCATGCCCAGTATGACCTTTTTGTATGTTGTTGTCTGACATTGCCTTCATTTCTCTAAGTGTGTGAGCATGTCCAGTATGCCCTACTGTTTTGCATGTGTGGATTGAGTCCAGGTAGTTTTTACTCCAGTGCAGACCTTTGTGTTGTACACCTACAGGTAGCAAACTGTTTCTGCAGGGTTTCCATTGATCATTTGGCAATATGGGGACAGATTGTGCAGGGGAGTGTGCACTGTACGTGATTGTGTCTGTGCTGCTTCAGCTACATGGTACTGCTGTTAGTAGAGATATTCAGACATGTGTACTGTTATAGACTGTGATGTTTTCTGTCCTCTGTCAGATGGACATTCCTGCTCACGGTGATGTCCTGGGGGACAGGGGTGATTGCAGCTGTGTGCGGTATTGTGGGCAGATGCCTAGATATTCATGGTAGGTTATGCCATCCTGGAGAGGGAGCTGCAGACACTTGCTGCTGGGTCTGTGTATCCAGTTCAGCACCTTGGTACAGTGATGGCAGAGGATCCCATACTTGTACATCCATCAACATGAGAGAATGGCCTTATATTGCTATGGCAATACCTCACAGCTGTACAGATTTGAACAGGTTACCAAGAGGCAGGGGCCATGAGTCAGGACATTGCCCCTATTGTGGTGTACGGGCAGGTATGTAGCCACCCATTTATGTGTTTACAGCCAGGGATAACGTGTGCACACAGCTTTGTGTCAGACTTTGCACATTCCATGCTGCCCACACTCCCACCCCTCTGTTATTCTATCTTCTTCCTTACGTTATGCATACATTCTCTGATACTTTCCCTAAGGTTATCACCCCATCACAGCTGTATGTTGGTGTTGGTCCACAGTTCATGCAGTGGGACATGGTGGACATGTTACTGTGGTTTGTCCACATGGCCTTGCATATGGCTTATGTGGAGTGTGTTATGTTGTTATTTGGGTGTCCATGACATAACATGCATTGGCTGTATGTATCGAGGCCTGTGTGCTATTAGGTATTGATGCGGGCCAGATGTGGCAGGCCATTGCATTCTGTCAGTCCTACAGTCTCAGACCGCCATACAGTATATTCCCCTTGGGTGACAGGGTAGGTGTGCTAGGTGTTCATGCCAATACCTTCTATCAGTCTTAATCAGGTGGTGTGGATGCTGGCAGGGTGCTATTTACAGCTAGCAACACACCTGCATGTTACACCTGCACTGCATGCTGCATTCTTTCGCTATTGCCATATACAGGGAGGTCATATTGTACCCATTCCCCACAGCAGAGGTACAACCAGAGAGGTACCTGTGGGTGGTGTTTGTGTGAGCTGGGTGCATGTGTGCTATGGACACTACTTGCATCTGACACACAGATATGCATTGGGCATTCCAGTTATGCTTGCATGTGCAGGTAAATCAGCTGTTTCCCAATGCATCAGTCCTACCTCCTTTGTGATCTGTGAATGGGCAGGCAACACTGGTATACCCTACTACAGGACCAGATAATGTGATGCATACCTGTATGTACAATTCCAAGGGTGCATCCATTTCACAGTGATACAATATATACTGTATGTCTGGGGTACATTTCCCTGTGTACTGCTTGTATATCTAGCCCAACAGCCATGCCATGTCAGTCTTTCAGATGGATACACATATTACCACCATACATTTACAATGGCTTACTGCTAGCATGTATTATACTGGTGGGTATTGTCTTTGGCACTGCAGTTGTGAGGCCTTGTCCCTGTCATCAGCAGTAGTGGGCAGTGGCCACCAGGTCTTACCTCAACATGCATATGTACATACTGACCACTCTCACACAATATGAAACACACACCAACCTAACACACACATACCTGCATATTGTGCAGATGCTACAACCTATCCTGCTATCTTGGCTACCTCTGTGCATCTGTGCTCCACTGGCATTATACCTACACATACATGTTACTACAGTTCTGCATAGGGTTGTGGGGGGGGGCACACCTCACTGTTACGATGTATGTACATTGGATTGGGGGAGACACCAGATTGTTACTACATTTCTAAATAGGTTTGGGGGGCACACCTGACTGTTACTACATTTCTAAGTAGGGTTGGCCGAGCACACCTGACTGTTTCTACATTCATACACAGGATTGTGGGAGGGGAGCACACCTGACTGTTACTACATTTCTATGCTGAGTTGGGGGAAGGGGCACACCTGACTGTTCCTACATTTCTACACAGGATTGTGGGGGGCACACCTGAGTATTTCTGCATTTCTACACAGGATTGGGGGGCACACCTGACTGTTTTTACATTTCTATGTAGGATGGGGGGCACTCTATTTCATTCTGTATTCTAACCTATCATGCTGACTAGAGGCATATCAGTGTACTACAGTTCTTAGCTTTGATTGACCTCCATATTAGTTTCTGACTTCCTATCCTTCAGAACTAACATCCCACTGCCTGACCTGCTGTAGTCTGTCTGTGTAGGCCTGGGGGGGGCTTACCCATAGGCATCATTCAGTGGCCATAGCACAGCCTTTGTTTGTGTTTGTCTACACCTGTCCTGCTGGCTGAGACTGTTGTTGGGTATGTGAACCTCCCTGACAGGCATGTGAGAGTCATATGGACACACATGTGGCTCAGCACATTTCCTGCAGTGGGTTTTGTCACCCTGTGTAGTACTAGCTACCATGGTGACACCAGTATTTGTTATAGATCTCATGGATTTACTATAAGTGTCTAATATCTGCTGGCATACCATTTAGCCACCTGATTCCCTTGCATGCTCACATCCATACCATCAATACAGGTAACAATACATTCTACTCCATTTGGCAAATGGTAGGTGACTTACCTTGTGGGTGTCCCAGTATTGATGGTGGTGCTGCAGGGCTGCCTATGTTGGATGCACATAGTACACTCCCTACACATGGTTGAGCACAGGTAGTGTCATGTTTGGCATCCCTTTTACTGTCTGTGAGAGTCAGAGAGAGGTGTTATTCCATGGGTCCCTCCTGTGTCAGTGTATGTGCTATGCATTGCCTCTTTGCCAAGGTCAGGGCATACTGGACATGCCTCCTTCTGCCTACTGGGGCAGGGTCGGGTTGTTCCTCCTCCAAGTCACTCTGTGCCTGTGCAGGCCTTGGCAATGGTGGGGGGGGGCTGTATGGGCCTGGCCCATGCTGTTCCTGCTGCAGCTGTTTCCACAGGATCATATTTTGTAGCATGGCACATACGATGACAATTTGGGTACATGTAACTGATGAGTACTGCAAGGCTCCACCGGATGTGTCCAGGCACTGGAACTGTGACTTGAGCATCCCAAACACACACTCTACTATAATTCTGGTCTGTGCGTGTGCCTCATTATGGAGTTCTTGTTTGGGTGTGTGTGTGTTTCTGATGGGTGTCATCAGCTATGGCTCCAATGCGTATCCAGCATCCCCCACTAGGTGACCGTATGCAATGTCCCCATTCGGAAATCTGTGGTACAGCTGCATCAGATGCCAGATGTGGGAATTGTGATAGCTTCCAGGGCAGCCAGCACACACATTCATTATTATGCCCTGGGCATCGCACACGACCTGGCAGGTGATGGAAGGGAAGCCCTTGTGGTTGATGTAGACCCTACCCCGCTCACTGTGTGGTGCTTTGATGCATATATGCGTGCAGTCTATAGCACCCACTACCTCAGGGTATTCTGCTATTTGGTGGAACAGTTGCATGTTGCTGGCCAACACCTCACGGGTGTTGGGGAAATATACGTACTCACTGGCATGTGCTGACATGGCATCCAGGAGCTGGTGGAGTACCCTGGATGCTGATGCCTGTGAGATCCCCATCACATCCCCAGTTGGCCTTTGGAAGGTACCTGTAGCTAGTATTCTTAGGCCTACACATACCTCGGTATCCACTGGGATGGGTTCCCCTCTGTTAGTTCTGTGTGTCAGGCATGGCTGGCACAGCTCAACAATTTGCTGTAGGAGGTCCCTGTCCACCCAATAGTGCTCCACTATCTCTAGCTCATGTAGTCTCTGGTAGATTATCCTGGGTCTGTACAGTCTTCTCCGTCTCCTCACTGTGGGTTGGTCGACAGCATTCACATCCTCACCACCCTCAGCTTCTTCCACAAGTTGTTGTATGATAGCTATTGCAGCCCCTATCATTTTGTTGTTTTGTTTGTTAAAACTTCCCCGCTTGTATACACCAGTGGTGAAAAATATGGGAAAACCAGAGGGGAACATGTTTGCATAGTTTATAGTAGTGTTCTGGGCTAGGCTGGTCTTCTGCCTGTGTAATTGGCTGATTCTATACCTTTCATCTGCCAGCTATGCTAGTTATCCTAGATTACCTTCCTACTGCTGTTTTCCCTTCCCATTGCCCTCCTGTTGAAGCCCAGGGGTGTGCTGCGCAAACACAGTGCTCAAATGTGCACAGAGCTGCTATTTCCTGGTTTACTTTTTTTTTTCTTTAAAACCCACTTAGGCAATGTAAAGAGTGCTAGGCAGCCTCAGACATACATCCTTGCCTAGCTGTGCTAAGCTAGGAGCAAACCTGAGCCACAGGGCTCCAATCCGCTTACAGCATGCCTGACACATCCCTCTATGATGTCAGCTAACTCCTAGGCTTACACCAAGCTATTCCTGCTCTTACACTGTTGGGAGCTGACTAGCATGCAGGGGAAATCTTGGATTCAATATCATTCCCCTCATTTGCATAGGATTGCCTGCTAATACATAGTTAAATGTCTCACACTGAGCCTCCCCCATTAGCAACCACTATTCACTGGCCATGTTGCCTTCTGCCTACCATTGACTATAATGGCAGAATAGTGATTTTAGTTAGAATGCTTATTTTAGGATTATTTTCTTATTTCCCCCCGATCCCATTTGCACGCCACTGCCCTACGCTTAAACAGCTAAGATCGGCTAACAAAAAAAAAAGTTAATATATTTTTTTCCAACTGTTTTCCATGCCAATGGTCTTATACTTGGCCATTGGCATGCTTTCTAAATGATATCCACCCTTTATTTGGACCTGTCATGACTCCGTTTTGGAATTTGCAGAAATGTACTCCGTTACTGGTGGAGTACATTTCTGCAGATTACACTAGTCCTGCACGGCCAGTTTCCAGCTTCCTGGATCACAAATTCACCTCATTTGCATGGATTTCTCCTGCAAATGGGGTCATTTGTATACACGAACTGAGTCCATGCTGGACTAGTGCAGGAGCGCTTATGCACGCCCCTACAGGTTATTCCTGGATCGCACAGCAGACATATTGCCTGCTAGAGCTCCTGCACTAATCCTGCATGCCGTGCAAAGCTTGCAGAATCCAAGGGATTGCCAAAATTAATAACTTTTTCACTCATCTTGATAGGGGAATTAGTCCAAGCTGATTTCTGCACTATGTCCTTGTCTTGCGAGGAGAGAAATCTAACTATAATAGACCTGGGGTTAGATGAACTCAGAGATGAAGTTGGATTTGCCAAGGACCGATGAGCCCTCTCAATTCTAAACGACAGAGATTCAGGCATGTTTAGTGCTGATGAAAACCACTAATTGAGGAAATTAATTATGTTAGCACCCTCTTCCTTCTCAGGAATTCCATATATTCTTATGTTATTCCTCCTTGATCTACTTTCTAGGTCATCCAGGTTCTCAATCAGCCTGGTGTTTTGTTTCAAAAGAAATTCATTTTGATGTTCATTTTCTGTCACTCTAGTATCTAGGTCAGTTACTGTTTCCTCTAGGGCAAGAATCTGTTCAGATTGTTTTTTTACTATTCCATTTAGAAGTTCCAGTTGTTTACTGCATTCTATTTGATAATATCCATTTTGTTTTTGAATTTGTTAATTTTTAGTGACAGTACTTGGATGTTGGTTATTATAAGATGTAGTTCTTTCTTCACTGCACTCTCCTGGTGTGGGTTCTTCACGTTGCTCATGTTTTTAGTGACAGTTCTTGGATGTTTGTTATTATAAGATGTAGTTCCTTCTTCACTGCACTCTCCTGGTGTGGGTTCTTCACGTTGCTCATGTTTTTAGTGACAGTTCTTGGATGTTTGTTATTATAATATGTAGTTCTTTCTTCACTGCACTCTCCTGGTGTGGGTTCTTCACGTTGCTCATGTTTTAGTGACAGTTCTTGGATGTTTGTTATTATAAGATGTAGTTCTTTCTTCACTGCACTCTCCTGGTGTGGGTTCTTCACGTTGCTCATGTTTTTAGTGACAGTTCTTGGATGTTTGTTATTATAAGATGTAGTTCTTTCTTCACTGCACTCTCCTGGTGTAGGTTCTTCACGTTGCTCATGTTTTTAGTGACAGTTCTTGGATGTTTGTTATTAGATGTAGTTCTTTCTTCACTGCACTCTCCTGGTGTGGGTTCTTCACGTTGCTCATGTTTTTAGTGGCAGTTCTTGGATGTTTGTTATTATAAGATGGAGTTCTTTCTTCACTGCACTCTCCTGGTGTGGGTTCTTCACGTTGCTCATGTTTTTAGTGACAGTTCTTGGATGTTTGTTATTATAAGATGTAGTTCTTTCTTCACTGCACTCTCCTGGTGTGGGTTCTTCACGTTGCTCATGTTTTTAGTGACAGTTCTTGGATGTTTGTTATAAGATGTAGTTCTTTCTTCACTGCACTCTCCTGGTGTGGGTTCTTCACGTTGCTCATGTTTTTAGTGACAGTTCTTGGATGTTTGTTATTATAAGATGTAGTTCTTTCTTCACTGCACTCTCCTGGTGTGGGTTCTTCACGTTGCTCATGTTTTTAGTGACAGTTCTTGGATGTTTGTTATTATAAGATGTAGTTCTTTCTTCACTGCACTCTCCTGGTGTGGGTTCTTCACGTTGCTCATGTTTTTAGTGACAGTTCTTGGATGTTTGTTATAAGATGTAGTTCTTTCTTCACTGCACTCTCCTGGTGTGGGTTCTTCACGTTGCTCATGCTTTAGTGACAGTTCTTGGATGTTTGTTATTATAAGATGTAGTTCTTTCTTCACTGCACTCTCCTGGGGTGGGTTCTTCACGTTGCTCATGTTTTTAGTGACAGTTCTTGGATGTTTGTTATTATAAGATGTAGTTCTTTCTTCACTGCACTCTCCTGGTGTGGGATCTTCACGTTGCTCATGTTTTTAGTGACAGTTCTTGGATGTTTGTTAATATAAGATGTAGTTCTTTCTTCACTGCACTCTCCTGGTGTGGGTTCTTCACGTTGCTCATGTTTTTAGTGACAGTTCTTGGATGTTTGTTGTTATAAGATGTAGTTCTTTCTTCACTGCACTCTCCTGGGGTGGGTTCTTCACGTTGCTCATGTTTTTAGTGACAGTTCTTGGATGTTTGTTATTAGATGTAGTTCTTTCTTCACTGCACTCTCCTGGTGTGGGTTCTTCACGTTGCTCATGTTTTTAGTGGCAGTTCTTGGATGTTTGTTATTATAAGATGGAGTTCTTTCTTCACTGCACTCTCCTGGTGTGGGTTCTTCACGTTGCTCATGTTTTTAGTGACAGTTCTTGGATGTTTGTTATTATAAGATGTAGTTCTTTCTTCACTGCACTCTCCTGGTGTGGGTTCTTCACGTTGCTCATGTTTTTAGTGACAGTTCTTGGATGTTTGTTATAAGATGTAGTTCTTTCTTCACTGCACTCTCCTGGTGTGGGTTCTTCACGTTGCTCATGTTTTTAGTGACAGTTCTTGGATGTTTGTTATTATAAGATGTAGTTCTTTCTTCACTGCACTCTCCTGGTGTGGGTTCTTCACGTTGCTCATGTTTTTAGTGACAGTTCTTGGATGTTTGTTATTATAAGATGTAGTTCTTTCTTCACTGCACTCTCCTGGTGTGGGTTCTTCACGTTGCTCATGTTTTTAGTGACAGTTCTTGGATGTTTGTTATAAGATGTAGTTCTTTCTTCACTGCACTCTCCTGGTGTGGGTTCTTCACGTTGCTCATGCTTTAGTGACAGTTCTTGGATGTTTGTTATTATAAGATGTAGTTCTTTCTTCACTGCACTCTCCTGGGGTGGGTTCTTCACGTTGCTCATGTTTTTAGTGACAGTTCTTGGATGTTTGTTATTATAAGATGTAGTTCTTTCTTCACTGCACTCTCCTGGTGTGGGATCTTCACGTTGCTCATGTTTTTAGTGACAGTTCTTGGATGTTTGTTAATATAAGATGTAGTTCTTTCTTCACTGCACTCTCCTGGTGTGGGTTCTTCACGTTGCTCATGTTTTTAGTGACAGTTCTTGGATGTTTGTTGTTATAAGATGTAGTTCTTTCTTCACTGCACTCTCCTGGTGTGGGTTCTTCATGTTGCTCATGTTTTTAGTGACAGTTCTTGGATGTTTGTTATTATAAGATGTAGTTCTTTCTTCACTGCACTCTCCTGGTGTAGGTTCTTCACGTTGCTCATGTTTTTAGTGACAGTTCTTGGATGTTTATTATAAGATGTAGTTCTTTCTTCACTGCACTCTCCTGGTGTGGGTTCTTCACGTTGCTCATGTTTTAGTGACAGTTCTTGGATGTTTGTTATTATAAGATGTAGTTCTTTCTTCACTGCACTCTCCTGGTGTGGGTTCTTCACGTTGCTCATGTTTTTAGTGACAGTTCTTGGATGTTTGTTATTATAAGATGTAGTTCTTTCTTCACTGCACTCTCTTGGTGTGGGTTCTTCACGTTGCTCATGTTTTTAGTGACAGTTCTAGGATGTTTGTTATTATAAGATGCAGTTCTTTCTTCACTGCACTCTCCTGGTGTAGGTTCTTCATGTTGCTCATGTTTTTAGTGACAGTTCTTGGATGTTTATTATAAGATGTAGTTCTTTCTTCACTGCACTCTCCTGGTGTGGGTTCTTCACGTTGCTCATGTTTTTAGTGACAGTTCTTGGATGTTTGTTATTATAAGATGTAGTTCTTTCTTCACTGCACTCTCCTGGTGTGGGTTCTTCACGTTGCTCATGTTTTTAGTGACAGTTCTTGGATGTTTCTTATTATAAGATGTAGCTCTTTCTTCACTGCACTCTCCCGGTGTGGGTTCTTCGAGTTGCTCATGTTTTTAGTGACAGTTCTTGGATGTTTGTTATTATACGATGTAGTTCTTTCTTCACTGCACTCTCCTGGTGTGGGTTCTTCACGTTGCTCATCTTGAGATCTCCAGTAGAAAACTTCTTATCAGGAATAATTAAAAAATTCTCTTGACAATGCATTAATTTTTAGAAAATAATAGAGTCTATGTTAATCTAACTTTTAGTATACTTTTAGTTAGAGTTTTCTAAAAATTAAAGTATATTTCCAGTCAGGATATTAAAATCTAAGCAGAGCTATGGATTTCTGCTACTATCAGACTGGCATCTTGGCCACGCCCCCTAAGGAATTATTCTGGTGCATTTGTTTAGCTATACATTTATCTAATAAATATTCCCTGGAATTCAGTAATGTTTGCATTAAGTGTACACCATTCTGAGTGAACAGACAACACAGACATAACTCACACATTCTTCCTCCTAATTTTAGTTTTCCTACTGATATTCTTGCAGCTTTAAATATTGACAGGGATTCATAAAGGTTACCACAAAGTGTAGACTACATCTGCACTTAGTGTAATCTTTCTGAGTATCTAGAAAGAACAAAAAATATGACAAGAATGTTGTTGAATGCATACCGTGTACAGTTAGTGTAGGCTTTAATGAATCTGGCCCTTGATTATTACGAATTGTTATATCAATGTGTGCTCATTTTTATTTATTTATTTATTTATTTTAACATTTAGTCATAAAAATGCTCAACACATATATAAGCAAAAAGGAAAGGGGTGCAAATTTTGCATAATTCCTTGATATTATATCTAAATCTGGCTTCTAGTAGTAAAAATGTCCTTTTAAATAATATCCACCTAACCTAAACCATCTAATATCCACCTACAACATTCTATATCAAATGTCATCAGCTTTTTATACTGCATGTTCATTTTTCACTGCCTCTGAGTGGTATCGTCTACTGAAACATGTAGAACTTTGGTTATAAAATATGCATATTTAGCATCCAGTGCCAAAAATGTTACTTATGTTAAATATGGACAAAGCTACTCATCTGTACAGAAGTGAATGGAACTGTAATCGGTGCTAAGAGCAGTTTATCCACAAGTATTAGTGTGTTTTAAACATTACATTCTACAGTGTTTTTGATTCTGGATGATATTAACAAACATAGCGTTCAACTGTATAATGTTAGAATAGATTAAAAAACACAAACCAGAGGCTTAAATAATTGATAAATATCTCTGCAACATTTAGATTATCTACATGTACTTCTGTGTAGTTGGAATAATCTAAGTATGCAGCATAAATGCAAATGTTTTGCTGCATCATCACCTACAATTCACAAATGTGTGAATTACAGAATGTGTGTAGGTGAGGCACATTTTATATATCTACATCGGTGGACCTACACTTACTATGCATCTTTTGTACCTGATGTCCATAAAGTTGATTGTTTAGCATAGCATAGCAATAATGTTAACTGTGAATGAGGGATAATGTCACAGCACATATTTACTGAATGGGAAGCAGAGACACACTGAGCATCTGCATACTGTTCGAACACAGTAGTACAACCAAATATTAGTCCATTACCATAGTAATAGCATCAGCCTCCCATCAATAATGAGAGTGGTATCAGCACCATCATTGTCATAATATGGGAAATCACCCAGCTGCATGGGCATGAGATGTGATGAATCACTCCTGACCATGTCTGTGGATCTGCAACAGGTAGTTCAAATACCACAATCCACCACTGCAGTAACTTTACCCAACAAATGTAGACCATATGACTGAACCTGAAAAATCCTATTTATACAATGATCGCAAGACATGTACATAGTTCAGTGGTCATTACATATTTATAATGGTCTCTATCACTCTGTACAGCATCAGATGCAGCTACTGAAACTCTAGGAAGAATAAAAAAGGCATAACAGTAGGTAGACTAGGAGCATCAGATGGCATGGTTGTAAGATCAAGTGTACCAAAGACAATACAAACAATCAAATTCAATCTCACTCTCACCCCCTCTGAAAAGTATAACTTGTCATTCTCAGCAGATTGCAGTTTAGTAATACCAATTAATCCATAATCTGCCCTTTTCTTCGCATTTCCCCCTAATAAAAACATTTTCATCCCTCTATCCAACAAATAAAAAAGTTATTAAGAGAGTTAATTGAAGGGTTCACCTTATTGCATTTTTCTGAACAATCTCATGAAAGCATGGATATATAAAGAAAAACAAAACAATAATGTAAAAGAACCTTTTTCCTGCATTATTTCAAACCTCTAAAAGTTTTTCCAGTAATCTTAAATGAAATACCTATCCGCTTGTGCCTACAACCAGTAAGCAACCCTCTCATCTTACAAGTTTAACCTGACCTATACAATGCATCCTATGACATCATAACATTCTTTCATCCTTTCACAAGCAAAAGCTGAACAGCACTGAAAGTAATAATATTATTATGTTATTATTATTATTGATCTGGTAATCATTTTATTGTAGCTCATTTGAACCCTCAATATGAATATCTTTAATAGTCAATTCATATTTTCTTAAGTGCTTTGTTTTCTTATTCTGATAACATCCAGTCATTAAATTCACATCTAGGTTTGTCATGAACATCCTGTGCCAGATACATTTTAGGATGATGCCCATTGTTTAGTATCATGAGGTAATGACTGCAAGTTCTCCAGGTTACTAGCCTTAAAGATGTACCCCCGGATTTACTAAGCGACCGTTTAGGAGCAGGACGGCAGCGCGCCATGCATAATAATGAGGCACGCTGCCTGAGCTCCTAATCTTACATGGAGCATGTAAGAGTGCAGGGGGCATGTCTGAGAGCAGATGCCTCAGAATATACACTCCCTGCAATGCAGAACAGCAGAAAGGGGTAAGAAATGAGTGAGACCGCTCATAGGTGTCCGTATATCTCTACCAACAGCCCCCCATGTGTACAACAGCAACAGTACATATAAATAAAATGAAGAAACCCTTTTATTTTTTTTTTAAATCTGATTAAAGTTAACTGTAGGTATGCGGGTGTGCCCATCGCTTAGCTGTGGTTCATGTAGCTTAAATGTCTGAAGAGGATAACAAGGAATATATATGCAAAAGAAGCAGCATAGCAATAGTGTAGTGGGCAGAGCATTTGCCTTATGAGCAGGCATTCCGGTTCAAGTCCCACTGCAGTAGATTCCATTTTCCATGGCAAAGCATGTTATGAGAAATATTTATGTTGCATAACCTACTAAATAATATATTTTTATGAACTGGAGTACTGCAGTAAATGCACATGTCAGGTGTCAGTGTCATTATGAATAAGGCACTAATAAGCAGGTTTAAGCACAAAAAAGCAGTAGTAAGCATATTTAAGCACTAGTTAGTGGGCATAAGCCTGTTTGCATGGCAGTAAGCAATGCCTACACTGGCTAAGCAATTCTAAAGCTAACTCCCTGTAAGCAGATTTAATGGCAGGTTATCAGTGCTTACCCTCACGCAAACCCACTTACAACTGCTGAAAAGTGCACTTATTATATTTATAACCGTTGTAATTTGAAGAATACTGTCAGTATGACTTTAAAAAATGTTGGCGTTTTTTTGTCTTAATTATTCAATTAAGGTGACTATATAAGGGTGTAAAAAAGAGTAATGGATTGTTCTGAAGAAGGCTGTGTTTTTAACAGTTGAAAGCGCTTAACCGGAGTATCGTTTGTGTGGTTCTACAATAAATTTTTGTTGCTGTATCCTGTTGTACGAGCAGTGGCTTCTGCAGTTATTTCATCTGGATTCGCTGTTATTTGGTTGTTCTATTTTCACGTTGTGGGTAAACTGCTCAAAAGTGCCTTAATCACTCTGTATCCAACATGCATGTGTTCTGTTTGCTATGCAACTGTTCCCTATCTGGTGTCTGGGTTAATGGGAACATCTATGCATGCTGTTATACCTTACCCTGGAATGTGTTGACTATTACTAACCCACAAACGATGAAATGTAAACACTATAGCATGCTTCGGAAGGCTGGTCCCAGCGGACCCACCTGTCCCACCTCAGCTGGCCACGGCACCAGCATGTCTGGGGCCCAACCTGGGAACTCCCTGTCCGTTGGTCATGCACCACCTTCGGATGGAACCGCTTCAGGGGATGGGGCTCGCCCCACCCCTGGGAGTGGGCATGGACAGACACCTGTCATCCATTGCCAGATCAGGGTTGTGGTACATAGAGCGATCAAGAAGCAGTTTGGTGATCTTCTACGCCAGCTCAAGGGCCACGTGTCATGATTAGAGAATCAGCCTGGCTCTGCAACTCAGCCCCCAGCACTGCCACATTTGGGACTGTGAAGGTGCAGTTGTGACTGCCTATAGGTGGGGACCCAAGTCCCACTGTTACCACTAGGGGGCTTATGGGCTTCCGATATCCCACCACCCCTCCCCATCAAGGTATTTACCCCCCACATGTGTCATATACCGCCCTTGTATGCGTCTTGTTTGTCTTGTCTCTTAACCTACCCAACCTACCTCCCGAAATATACCTACTACTCCTTCCCAACATCCCACTCTCACTTGAAAAAAAAAAAAACAAAGGGCAATCTGTTCCCACAAAAAAATCTCGCCCCATACATAGCTGTCCATTTTGCACACATGTCCATTGGACATATGTAATCTGGTCTAATTGGCATCACAACTTATCACCCCTCTCCCAGGGGTTTGAGTGTCCAAACCTACCTCCAAATTCAGTGTATATGCACAGCTGTTGCTGTAGAAGAAATGGACAGCTATGGACCTTCCCTACACACATCCTGCACATCCCTACCTAATTTCCCTACTGTCTTTCCCTCTTTGTGCCCCTTTTTCACCACTTTCCTATCAATACTCTTTTCTTTTCTTTTAAAGAAATTAGCGCAGGGGTAAGCAAGAGTAAGCACTTTTAAGCAGCAGTAAGCGGGTGTAAGCCTGCTTGTGCGGGGGTAAGCAATGCCTACAAAGGTTAAGCAATACAGAAGCTAGCTGAGTATCTTCTTCTTCTTTCGGCTTTTTCCCGGTTAGGGGTCGCCACAGCGGATCACCTTGTCCGCACATTGAATGGCAGTGGAGTTTTACGGTGTCGAGTTGCCAGCCC
Source organism: Protopterus annectens (assembly GCF_019279795.1). Lineage (NCBI taxonomy): Eukaryota > Metazoa > Chordata > Ceratodontiformes > Protopteridae > Protopterus > Protopterus annectens. The sequence continues at coordinate 720,129,209 of NC_056739.1, forward strand.
GGTGCCCAACCTTCCACAGAAGGCACACTCACATGCACACCTAGGGCCAATTTAGAGTGTCCAATCCACCTGCAGCATGTCTTTGGGATGTGGGAGAACCGAGCACCCGGAGGAAACCCACGCGACCACAGGGAGGACATGCAGACTCCGCACAGAAGGCACCCCAGCCGAGGATCGAACCGGAGAACCTCTTGCTGTGAGGCAGCAGTGCTAACCACTGCACCACCGTGGCCGCCCTACAGAAGCTAGCTGAGTATAAGAAACTGTAACCAGAAGTTAGCATTGCTTACCTCCACGCAAACCCTCACAAACCCATGTACAACTGCTTTAAAGTGCGTTAATCACTCTGTATCCAATGGCCCGTGTTCTGCACAGCAGCAAAATAAACGGGCTCTGCAAGGATCAAACCCAGGACCCTGCACACCATACACAAAGGGATTTACCACTAAGCCATGCCAGATGTATCTAACCTGATGTTTTCACAAACATATCATCCAGCCCAGACATTAACCAATGCAGAGAATGTATTCCACCATTTAGCTGTATGTGTGTGTGTGTGTGTAAATATATTAATATCTAAACAGATACAACATATCTATATATGTATATATATATATATGTATATATATATATATATACATATATATAAATATATCTGAACATATATACATGCCAGTGGCTACATCAGCACATATATATGTTTACACCTATATGTCAACATATACACAGCAAGCTACATATATGTAAGCAGATATATATCTATGCAGATATATATGGACATAGCTATATATATGTAAGCAGATATTTATCTATATAGGTATATATAGGCATACATGTGTAGATATCAATGGAAGATTAACTAAAACATATATGTCCGCATGTACCATTAATGGGGTTGAGAGGCCCCAAACAATATACGTCTTGTACGAATAGGTATACCCACCCCCCCCACAGCCAAACATGTCCGCCCTGCAATACACTACCAAGTGTTGCAGATCCCGTAACCAAGACCTGACACGACATGGGGGCAAGATGTTAACAGTACTACATCCCACCTGTATGATGTCAGGCTGGTATTGGTAGCATATCATGCAGTACAGTCTGGCTCCCATAGGAAATGTAAATAGTAGAAGCTATCAACATCTCCAAGATAGATATACACAGACACATACATGCAGATACAAATATATATATATATATATATATATATATATATATATATATATATATTTATATATATACATATGTATACACATATATAGATATACATGTGACTATATATATATATATATATATACATATAGATAGATATACATGTGACTACATATACACACGCAGAGATATGTACAGTAAGATACTTATGTAGTAGGTGCACACAATATGGAACAGCCACTATGCCTACAGTTAACACCTTAACGACTAAACACTGGATGAGCCATCCAAACAAATGACAGTCATTGCCTGCAACATATACCCACAGAGAGGTCATGGGATAAAACACCACACACAGGTCTGCAGAAATGTAAAACCATTATTTGTGTACTATTACAGATTTATATGCCATGTCATATATCTGTTCAGACACTGACATCCATATAAACAGAGTAATGCAACTGTGAAACAGTTATACTAATACAGTAGTCTGGAAAGGTTCACAGCTGTTGCTGTCCAGGACAAGCCCTTCAAATAGTACAATAGTAAAGACAGACTGAGCCACAGGATACCAAACAATCAACAGCAAGTAATGCAGGTATATAGTTCAGCAGCCTCTGTCTACACTCTGTACACAATCACTAGGTGGTAAAGACTTCAGTTGACCAAATGGGATGTAACTATTACATAAGACATAACTGACACCATCGCAAGCACACTGACAAACAGAACAGTCTGTATGGCAAGAGGCAGTAGGCCTGCATTAACCCAATTTATGTAAGTAATGTCAATATAGGTGAATTGCATGGTACTGTATGATGCATCCCCTCCCCCGACTCAATGATACAAGCCCATATACCACTGTTACATACACTGGCCTCTGGAGTGCATATGGGCACACATGTATTGTGTAGGTGAAGCCCACACATATATGGCCCCAGCCCCACTGTATGTGTGGGGGATACAACAGCAGTGGACTGCTGGCAGGAATGGCAGTGTGATATATGTATATGTGCATATGTATCACTATCTATATATGTGTAACCATATATTGCTCTGTATATGTATATGTATATATATATATATATATATATATATATATATATATATATATATATATATATATATATCTGGGTGTGTATATGTATATCTATGTACACATACATACCCATCTATATATGTCGATATGTATATGTGTATATATCTATATAGATATCTGGATAATTATATATACATATATTTCCACCATATGCCCTGAACATGGAGTGTAGACCTACCTCAGCCCCTATACTCCCAATTACGTAGTGCAAGGGGATGTCAGATATGTCAAGCAGGTATATCAATAGACTATTCCTACTGTAATAGTGATTGTCTTCACAGACATCTGCTTTTTCCATGTGTGCCATTGGCTACTGACAGACATCCTAAGGACATCATAGTACAGTACCACTGCTAGCATGCAATACTACTGTGGACTACAGCAGAGGTATTGGCCAATATATGTGGACATTCTGACACACTCTGGACAGTCCAGAGGTATACACAAAACCACTTAGTGGTGCAAAACATGTGGACTAAGCCTGACAATGTAGATGTTAACAGCCGTGTAGATGGGTATAACATGTAACGACTGGTATACATATGCCCCCATAGGTTATGCATTCACACACCCCTCTCTGTCCTGACACATACTAACCGCTGGTACAGATGTGCCATGGCCACATACTACCCACTAGATATTGAGATACATCTGTACAGCATCCCACTGCTCTGCCTGGCATACATGACTGCTAAGGGAGGCAAGGCAGCAGTACATCTGGCAAGTATCTCAACATGACATCTCACTGGGTAAGAACACTAAGCTGCTAGGCATGTAACAAAGCACTGTGCAGGCTACAGCCAGACTGGCTCAACACTGGCCTACATTTCCTATGGTGGAATGCACATGTACCTGCATATATAGCAGGCCCTACAGGCATGTCACAGCACAGGGTAAGATACACCTGTGTGACAGTGCATAGCTACATCCAATGTGAACACAGCCACATATGGTACGCTAACATATTATTACAGTGTATGGACTATCTGTTCAACACCATCCTCATATGTGCCACTCACACACAAACCCTACATATACTGGGCCGCTACACAGTGTGGTCCGATGCCTGTCTGTGGAATGAGACGTGTGTGTGTATGGCCCTACAAACATGTAAGCCGATGTGGTAACATACAGTGGAGCAGCATGTAACATCAGATAGGATGGGACCAAGAACTATGACATCTACCACAGTCTGTACACAGGCCAAAGTACATATTGACATTACACACACTGTCGACATTCATCATAAGTACACAGACCTCAGTACTGTACACACAACCACAGAATGTCCAGGTTATGTCATCAAATATAACCTCTACTGCACATAACATGTGTAGCAGTCTGATATCTCACTGGCTTGTTATCAGATATGATATCACTAATTATGGTGTACAGCACATATGCACCTCTTAATGCTTGACAAATGTACAAAGGTTGACAGAGGTGTGGCTGGAAGCACATACACAGGGCCAATATTGACATGTTGCTGTGATAACTTCATACATTTACTGTTGTAACAGGGTTTGTTGCAACATATGTCCTATGAGGGATATGAAGTCAGTAACTGTCACGGCTTTCACCATCTACAGACTGCAATCCTCACACTACCTTCTGCAGTTCACAGATAGATGCTCTGTAGATAACACATGAAACCAAAGGCACCGCACACTGCCCAGTCTGCAGATGACCCTACATATGGGGATTCCTCATACACAGAGCACTGATATGGCAGGCATTGCAACATGTAGGACAGCCATATCCACACACACCCTGTTAAACCAACATTACTCCAAATGCAGTATAGCAGCACTTACAGTCTGTAGTCAGGTCAGGCACATCGCCCTCCTGTGAGTTGCCCTGTTTCCACAGTGTATCTTGTTAGAGGTAAATCCCCATTCCATCTGAGATGCTGTTTGCCAAACAACAGATCAAATTCCTGCTCACAGGGAATGGAAAGGCCCAACACCAACATGATGTTCCTAGATACTGGAGTGTGTTTCCATGCAATTGGCTATGGGGATGTTACCACAGCTGTTCCACATTCAATCAGCTAGAGGAGGGCTGAAATTCATGCAGAGGCCATCAGATGATCATGAGCATGATTTAAAATACACGTAGGGAGTGAAAGAGGCATACAGAGTCAAAGACAAGTCAGGGTGGGGTGGGAGAGTAAAACCTAAGCATGTTTGTGTCACACACCTACCAGCACAGGATATCAAACCCCTGCCAACTATGTAGCGCTATCACATTTCCATGCAGTTATTGGATGCTCCAAATAGGTTACATGGTGAGGAGCCGTCAGAACATATATGTGATGGTGAGTGACATCTGCAATAGGGATATGGTAGCTATATGGTAGGTGTAGTACACATGCCTGTTCGCATGAACAGGTGCCAGCGACAACACAGCCACACTCTCACAGGGATGAACACACATTGACACACTTTGCAGGGCCAGGAATACAGCTCATCACTAGGGAGATTGCCACAACACATTACTGTGCAGATATCATATGAACCGCAGGGGTCATACGAAGGTTATATGGGCAAATGGAGGTGTCTGACATCAGACAGCATGCTTCAGTATGTCAATGGGGGTTGTAGTGAGTGTGAATGTGATCATATGCATCATACAACACACGCACACACACACACACACACACACACACACACACACACACACACGGTTCCAGTACTGACATGCATGGGTGCATTTCTTCACAGGTGTGTGTTGGTCGACTGTGCCAGATGGCTATACAAGGCTAGGTGATGGATATACCTTGGCATCAGGCCACATGACAATGGTCTGCATTGTAGCTAAGGGGTATAGTTTCTGGATTTGCCCACACAAGTGAGTATTGTATCCACCATCCAGTCACCTGGGTAACTTGCATGTGGCCAATGCTGTGCATCGCTTGCCATGTATGTGTTTCTTAGTCCATGATGGGGTCTGGGATGTGCACACCTACCACATGCATGTACAATGACATGTGGAACTGTACCTGGAGTGCCTGGCCCATATTGTGTACACAGATTATCATCAGATGTGCCAGTCTTGGCCTCCTGTGCTGGGAACAGGTAATGGACAGCAGGTTTACCCTGTACCTACATTGATAGTATGTTAATGGCATTCCCTGGTATCAGTGGCATCTGTCCATACAGGGCATGTTTTCAGGCATGGTATGTCCTTTGTGGGTCACATTTGATGGCACCACAGGTGTTGCAGGTGTCAAGTGGGGAACATGGGAAAGGTGCACTGTCTGCATGTATGTGTCTATTTGACAGATGGACAGGGTACCATGCCCTCTGTAGCCCACTGCAGTCACTCCAGAGTTACTATCAGTGGATAATATGCAGTGTACTACCAACATATTGGTTGTTGCCTAGGCAAGTGTGTGTGTGTGTATGAGACATGAGTTGATAGTGTTCTCTGGGTAATACCGGTGTTGCTAACTGTGTTTGCCTGGCCTTGATGTCACATGTATGTATATGGATCTGCAAACCAGCCTCTTGGCTATTTCACATCTAGGGCTACCATATAAGAAGCCTCTTGGCTATTTCATATCTGTTATCCCTGTACGGTGGACATTGTGATATATATTAGGGCCACTATATGAGAAATTTTCAAAACCTGTTGTTACACACACACACACACACACACACACACACACACACACACACACACACACGCACACACACATGACTACGCAGTTATAGTTTGCACCACAGAGATTACTGGAGTACACCAGCAGGATTGCCAAAGTAGGGCAGTTGAATTGTAGGGAGTGTGGCTAGGCTAAAATGCATTGCTCCCTACACAGACATTGAGACACACACAATACATCTACAACTGACATATGTGGGTATAGAATCCCTAACAGAGGTCTATATCACACTATAGCATGGAGCTGTTATAGGATGCACCATGGGGATCACTGGAGAACTCCTTCCCCAAAGGTGTATTTCACAATGAACGATATCAGCAGGATTTCCAAAGTAGGGTATTTGAATTGTAGGGAGTGTGGCTAGGCTAAAATGCATTGCTCCCTACACAGACAGACACACACTTGCCAAGTCTGGGATTAGAATTCCTATCTAACTAATGTATCACACTACAGCAGTACACAGTTATAGGATGCGCTACGGAGATTATAGGGCTACAACTTTCCCAGAGGTGTATTTCTAGGTGGATGACATCAGCAGTCTTGTCAAAGTTGAGCATTTGAAGTGTAGGGAGTGTGACTACCCTAAAAAGCATTGCTCTCTACACAGACACACACACACACACACACACACACACACACACACACACACACACACACACACACACACACACTTGCCAAGTCTCGGATTAGAACTGCTACCTAACTAATTTATCACACTACAGCAGTATGCAGTTATAGGACTTGCTATGGAGATTACTGGGCTACAGCCTTCCCAGAGGTGTATTTCTAGGTTGATGACATCAGCAGCCTTATCAAAGTAGAGCATTTCAATTGTAGGGAGTGTGACTATCCTAAAAAGCATTGCTCTCTACACAGAGACAGACAGACACACACACAAACACACACAGTTGCCATATCTGGGATTGGAACTCCTACCTAACTAGTTTATCACACTACAGCAATATGCAGTTATGGGATGCGCCACAGAGATTATTGGGCTACAACTCTCCTAAAGGTATATTTCACAGTGGATGACCTCAGCAGCCTTGTCATAGTAGGGTAATAGGGAGGGCAGTGTGTGTGCATGTGCCATAACCCATTCATCTTGAGGTTGACACACCACAGGTGGCCACACAGGGTCATATTTCACAGGTACATGTATACAGATGCTAGATGACTACTTCCTTGTACAGTCATGTTGCACAGCTAGCACGTACACCACATAGTCTGTACTGCTGACAGATACCGGTGGCTAGTATCTACAGTGAGTGACAGCTGGACCTCATGTGGTTGTGGCCCTTTGGCTGTGTGCTGGGTGGGACAGGCATGAATGGCTCCTTGTCACAGTTACCCTCTTCCACATATCTATGTGGAAGGACACACCTTTGGCTTATTATAGTGTGTTGTCCTTGGATATATGTCTGTATTCCTGTCCACTGTGTGTGCAAAGCATGTGTGTTGCATACTGAGGAGTGTCTGCACTAACATCTGCGACTGCCAGACATGTCTGGTCCATTGGTGTTTGCAGACATGGCCTTCATGTGTTTAAGTGTGTGAGCATCCCTAGTATGACCTTTCAGTGTGTTGTTGACTGACATTGCCTTCAATTCTCTAAGTGTGTGAGCATGCCCAGTATGCCCATCTGTATTGAGCATGTGGATCAAGTCCAGGTAGCCTGTACAGCAGTGCTGAGCTATGTGTTGTACACCTACAGGTAGCATACTGTTTCTGCAGGGTATCCGTCGATCACATGGCACTGACTGTTGCTACATTTCTACATAGGATGGAGGGCACACCTGACTATTTCTACATTTCTACACAGGATGGGGGGGCACACCTGACTGTTACTAAATTTCTACGTAGGATGCAGGGGGCACGCCTGACTATTTCTACACAGGAATTGGGGGGCACACCTGACTGTTACTACATGTCTACATAGGATGGGGGGCACACCTGACTATTTCTACATTTCTACACAGAAATTAAAACACACAAAAAAAACACATTTTATTTTTTGTCGGCTCTTATAGTGTTTCTTTCGCCTTTTACAGTTTGTACATTTCTACACAGGTTTGGGGGGGACACACCTGACTGTTACTACATTTCTATGGAGAATGGGGGGGGGACACACCTGACTATTTCTACATGTCTACAGAGGACTGGGGGGCACACCTGACTGTTACTACATGTCTACGAAGGATGGGGGGCACACCTGACACTTGTACACATTTGCTATAACTGTACTGGTATGTCAGGTACCCCATTTTATTCTGTAATCTTACCTATTATGCTGCTTAGAGGCATACCAGCGTACTACAAATCTTATGTTTTATTTACCTACATATTAGTTTCAGACATCCTACCCTTCAGAACTGATATTCCACTGCCTGACCTCCTGTAGTCTGTCTGTGTAGGCCTTGGGGAGGAGGTTACCCATAGGCATTTTTCAGAGGCCATAGCACAGTCTTTGTTTGCGTTTGTCTACACCTGTCCTGCTGGCTGTGACTATTGTTGGGTATCTGAACCCCCCCTGACTGGCATGTGTGAGTCACTTACCCTGTGGGTGTCCCAGTATTGAGGGTGGTGCTGCAGGGCTGCCTATGTCGGATGCACATAGTACACTCCCTACACATGGTTGAGCACAGGTAGTGTAATGATTGGCATCCCTTTCACTGTATGTGAGAGTCAGAGAGGTGTTATTCCCTGGGTCCCTCCTGTGCCAGTGTATGTGCTATGCCTTGCCTCTTTGCCAAGGCCAGGGCATACGGGGCACACCTCCTTTTGCCTACTGGGGCAGACTCAGGTTGTTCCTCCTCTGAGTCACTCTGTGCCTGTGCAGGCCTTGGCAATGGTGGGGGGTTCTGTGGCCCTGCCCCGTGCTGTTCCTGCTGTAGCTGTTTCCACAAGATCATATTGTGTAGCATGGCACATATGAGCACAATTTGGGTACATGTAGCTGGTGAGTACTGCAAGGTTTCATCAGATGTGTCCAGGTACCAGAACTGTGACTTGAGCATCCCAAACACATGCTCTACTATAATTCTGGTTTGTGCATGTGCCTCATTATGGAGTTTTTGTTCGGCTGTGTGTGCATTTCTGATGGGTGTCATCAGCCACGGCTCCAGTATGTATCCAGCATCCCCTACTAGGTGACCGTCAGGGATGTCCCCATTGACAAATCGCTGGTACAGCTGCGTCAGATGCCAGATGTGAGAACTGTGATAGCTTCCAGGGCAGCCAGCACACATATTCATTATTATGCCCTGGGCATCGCACATGACCTGGTAGTTGATAGAGGGGAAGCCCTTGCAGTTGATTTAGACTCTATCCCGCTCACTGGGTGGTGCTTTGATGCATATGTGCATGCAGTCTATAGCACCCACTACCTCAGGGTATTCTGCTATTTGGTGGAACAGTTGCATATTTCTGGCCAACGCCTCATGGGTGTTGGGGATATATACGTGCTCACTGACATTTGCTGATATGGCATTCAGGAACTGGTGGAGTACCCTGGATGCTAATGCCTATGAAATCCCCATTATATCCCCAGTTGGGCTTTGGAAGGTACCTGTAGCTAGTATTCTTAGGCCTACACATACCTTGGTATCCACTGGGATGGGTTCCCCTCTGTTAGTTCTGTGTGTCAGGCATGGCTGGCACAGCTCAACAATTTGCTGTAGGAGGTCCCTGTCCACCCTATAGTGCTCCACTATCTCCAGCTCATGTAGCCCCTGGTAGGTTACCCTGGGTTTGTGCACTCTTCTCCGTCTCCTCACTGTGGGTTGGTGGACAGCATTCACATCCTCACCACCCTCAGCCTCTTCCACAAATTGTTGTATGATAGCTATTGCAGCCCCTATCATTTTGCTGTTGTGAGTGTTAAAAGTTCCCCGCTTGTTTACACCGGTGGTGTAGAGTGTGGGAAAAAACAGAGGGGAAGGTGTTTGTATAGTTTATAGTAGCGTTCTGGACTGGGTTGGTCTGCTGCCTGTGTAATTGTCTGGTTCTGATACATTTCACCTGCCAGCTATGCTAGTTCTCCTTGATTACCTTCCTACTTCTGTTTTCCCTTCCCATTTCCTTCCTGTTTAAGCCCGGGGACACGCCATGCTCAAACGCGCACACTGTTGAGATTTCCTGGTTTAACTTTTTTTTTCTTCCTTTAAAACATGGTGCATGGCGCGCACACCCGCTTATGCAATGTAAAGAGTGCTAGGCAGATTCAGACACACCCCCTAGCTTAGCTGTGCTAAGCTAGGAGCAAACCCGAGCCACAGGGCTCCAGTCTGCTTACAGTATACCTGACACACACCCTCATGATATCACCTAACTCCTAGACTTGCACCAAGTTATTCCTACTCTTACACAGTTTGGAACTGACTCACATGCTGGGGAAAACAGGGATTCACTATCATTCCCCTCATTTGCATAGGATTGTCTGCTAATGCATAGTTACATGTCTTACGCTGAGGCTCCCCCCTTTATAACCACTACTCACTGGCCATGTTGTCTTCTGCCTGCCATTGACTTGCAAAGCAGACTACTGATTTTAGTTAGAATGCCTAATTTAGGTTTATTTTATTTTCCCCCCGATCCTGTTTGCGCACCGCTGCCCTACGCTTAAACAGCCGAGATCGGCTAAAAAAATAAAAGTTGATTTTTTTATTTTTTTTCACTATTTGCAATACCGATGGCCTTATGCTTGGCCATTGGCATGCTTACTACATGATATGCAGCCTTTATTTGGAGCTGTCACAGCTCTGTTGGAGTTTGCAGAAATGTACTCGGTTACTAACCAAGTACATTTATGCAGATTGCACTAGTCCTGCATGGCCAGTTGCAAGATTCATGGGTCACAAAATCACCTCATTTGTATAGATTTCTCCTGCAAATTGGGTAATTTGCATACAGGGGCTTAGTCCATCCAGGACTAGTGCAGGAGCGCTCATGCACGCCCCTGCAGGCTGTTCCTGGATCGCACGGCACACATATTGCCTGCTAGAGCTCCTGCACCAATCTTGCACACTGTCCAAGGCATAGAGAATCCAGGGGGTAGTGTATAATCCATGTCTACAGTGCTTGGTGTTATGGTCCACATGTAGTCAGTCTGACACTAGAGTGGTTGACACACAAATCGTGCTGTTGCTGGACTATATACATGGCACTATGTTCAAAATCCATTCAAATGACTGTAAACTGTTTGTGAATCCACTGGACATATCCATACAAACAAAACTGTTGTATTTGGTATTGTAACAAAAACTTGTTTTCATTTTACTTTTATTTTAAATGTGATTGTCGAACACTAGTATCTCTTAGTGGCCAGCTTTATTGTTTTGTTTATGTGTATCATACCTCTCAACTGTCCAGATTTTTACCTAATATTTTTGGTGTGTTTTTCATAAAATTAAGTTTTTCTTGCAAATCACTGACAAATCATTGAGGACTGAAGTCAGAAAATAATGGCATACATATGAGTTTCAGACTTTCAGAAAATTCATTCTAATGCATTCATTCTAATCCAAAGGATGTGCACACCTCCAGACTAGTAGCCCAACATAACACATCAGAGATACTTCAGGTGCAGCTAACATTGGGTAAGACAGCGATTCAGGTCATAGCATGCTATAGGTCCCCAACCATGTCCCAAGACTCACACTCCATGTTCCTAAGCACCCTGCAGAATATTAGGATCCAACCTAACATTCTCGTACTGGGTAACTTTGACTACCCCTCCATTAACTGGGAAAACTACTCCTGTACCAATACATTTGCCCAGCGTTTCCTGGAATTCGTTAATGTCTTACCCCCACTAGAGGTAGCAACATCCTTGACCTGGTCATTACTAACATGGGTGACCATTGCTCCATACCAATAGTCAACTCCTCCCTGGTTAGATCCGACCACAAACTAATCGCCTTGGAAATCCACATCCCTCCCACCTCTGCAAAGCTAACCACCATGAAAAACTTCTCCAAAGCTAACTTTGGGCTCCTAAAAACAGAGGTAGATAACTTCACAGCATGGAGTAAAGGGAATGCTGCTTCAGTCACTGCCAGTAGAGGTGAGGGGGAAATCCGTGTTTCCCTTTCCTGATAGTTGGGGGAGTAGATAAGTGAATCTACATGCTGCAGTCTTTTGACTACTGACAACCTGTAGAAGAGAACTGGGGAGGCACCTTATGTTGATTAGTGGGATGAGATAGCTGGCTGAATTTGATCACTGATGGGTCAGAGAGTGAGACATGGTAGTCACTGATAGCTGACTGGGTGCTGGTAAGGGAAAAATGGGAGACAATGATCACTGAGACAAGAGGTGGTCATAACAGCCAGAGATAACAATATCTCAAATGAATAAGGGGGATATGGGGTGGCAGGAATTTGTTTCTCATTTGACAGTTGAAGTTATGGAAATACTTTCATTGTTATCAAGCTACAGGGATAATTGCTTCTGGCTATGGTATGGCAGAAGATCAGAACTAAAGACCCAGGTATCTCCACATACAGTATCTACTTAACAGTAATTTGCCTGTTCTTCAAGTACTACTAATGAAGGAGTGGCTTTGTTAAAGTGGTGGTCTCTAGTGGTGTTCTCTAGACTGGGATTCCCCTAGGCAGTCAGGCAGTCACTTTATCTATATCACTTGATTTATGATTCCCTTACTATCTTAATACTTTCTGTTTTGTAATTGTTTTCATTGCATAAACAAATACGACCATATGGCAAAAGTGCCTCCTTCAAATGTGACCTGAGAGTAGGACTAGCTTTGGGTGAAATGGTGGCCTAGGTAAAACGTCCAACAATTAGAATTAATGTATATTGTATAACTCTGATGTCCAGCTCTTATAAAACAGTCAAGGCATGTAAACAATAATACTGGAGAAACAAAGGCTCAAAATCAGAGACAGATTTTAGATATTGCTCTTACACACTTACATGACAGAATAATATGTTTGCATAACATGCATTTACTGAGAAATATGAAGTCAAACTCAAATATGTGTCATTATTTAGTGAATCAACCCTGTACAATTTACAAGTAAACCACAAATTTTATGTTAAATAATGCAAATATATAAAGCAAACTCAGGGACATTCTGTCAAATCAGAGAAAGTGTTGCCAGTTAGTCAGTTTACCCTGCAAATCCAACTACTGCTCATATCTAGTTGCCTGCCAGATTTAAAAAACTTACCTCACACTTTCACTGGCTGCTGCAGTACCTCCTCCTCCACATGGTGCTTTCCAGGCCTTTATTTATTCATTCATTCATTTTTAAGGAAAGAAAGAGCATTTATTTTCTTAAAAACAAATAATGATCAGAAAGGCATGTCTATACCTGTGGGTGAGACGAGCTGTATCTGAGAGACCTGTTTGATAAAAGTCAATCAGTCACATACTATGCATGTAGAAATCAAAAAAGTCAGGCCTGGAACTACAAGATGTAGCATTTTAACACCTTTGATGTTACAATTTACTTGGTGAATTCAATGAGCTTATTATCAAGTAATCATTTTTAATCAAGATTAAAATAAAATGTTACCTTAGTGTCTGTCACATAGACCAAATAGGGTTCATTCTTGCTAAGCTTCTTGGAAAACTTCATTTTCTAAATTGTTGTAATCAATACGGTCTTCATTTTTAATAATCTACTGTAACTGGTAATCTTCACACTCATTTGGGCAATTAAAAAAAAAACAATAAATACTGAAAACTTCAACTGGAAAATGCATATTTTAGAGAATTTATCAGATCAAAAGTTGTTCCAAAAGGACTTAGGTTATGGAAGTAATCCAACGGCCTGACTGAACAGTCTGCTTTTCCTTGTCAGGTACAGTGATGATTGATTGACATGGACTAGAACTTCTGGCATTATTGATTGAACACAATGAATCAGAACTTAACTTGTTAGCTTGTGATATCAATGCACTCGACAACAGTATTAAAATTAATTTGTTATTTTCATTCTATGATGACTATTATACCATGTTCTTTAAAAAAATAGAAAAAATGTATGCAAAAGTTAAACTACATAAAAAAGAATAAAATAACCAGAGACATTAATGATTGTAAAAATGGAACAGCTTATCCTGTTCCACCTGTAGTGAAGACTTTTAACAAGAACAATGAAAGGTCTACAAAGCAATTACAGAAAGGCTTGCTACAGAAACACCAAAAGATGATGATACACAAGATGATGGTTATTATTTTTTACTTTGACACGAGAAATTTCCACCACTATGTCTATCATCAAGATTAGTGAATCACATGTATACCTCACAGGAAGAGCCCACCCACCAGTATCTTTCAGAGAGACTAAGGACTCTCATAAACAAAGTATTCCAGAAGTCAGGAGAGAAAGAGGTCACAGGGCCTAGAACAATATGAGGAACTAGAAAATATTGTGGCAACTATAGATGGTACTGTGTTAATTCAACATGATAATTTTAACATTTTTAATTACAGTTCATTGGATGTTACTGATAACTTTTTAAAGCTTTTTAAGAGAGGATTTACATATATCCCATCAAGCAGAAGTGGCATAAATAAACCTAGTTGACCTTTGGTTATTATAAAATTTTCTTTGACGTTTAATGGTGATTTTGATGCTTTTGAAAGCACTTTTAGGAGGTGAAGTGTATTTAATCCACCACCCATCTAAACTGTGTTAACTTTATTTGAAAAGGCCTATACAGGTTAATGTAACACGCCTTTCTTTAATATTTCAAAAGATGAAACAGTGCTACTTGAATAATTAACTAGTAGTGGGGCAACAGCATTTCATGAACACTGATAAAGGGGGAGGACTGGTTATCATGGATTATGTGGACTATAACAATTAAATGTTTTTCTCTGTTAAATTACAATGAAGTACACAGTATTACTTCACTTAATGAAGTCAGGATTGCATATAGGTACATTGATTTAATTATATATGATTTCTTGATGCAATGCGATAATACCCTAGAACTTTAGAAGTTTTTGAAAGTTGAGAAAGCCAAAACTCCTTGTATATTTGAGATTCCAAAAGTACCTAAAATCATAAATGATCCCCCTATGCCCTGTTGTTGACACAGTTGTGTCAAAGACCCAACTTTTAGTAATCTGTGCAGACAGAAGGTTAGAATGTTTTTGTTCCAAATATGCAAATTTACTTAAAGATTCATAACATTTTTGCATAATGTTACACCTAAAATTGTGTTCATCTGACTTAGTATTTTTAAAATGGATGTTATTGACTTATTTATAGTAATAACTCACAAACCAGGTTTATATTGGTTCAGTCAAGCATTATTACATATAGGAAGTCTAGCAAGCATAGATATTAAGCTAATTACATTACTTGTGAAATTGGTTTTGAAGAATAATTTTATTGATTTTGAAGGTGAATTTTATTGCCAAAATTCAGGTGTTGCCATGGGGGCATCATGCGTCCCCATTTTTTCTAATATTCTTCTTTGGTTTGCAGGAAAACTGTATATATGTCAGGTACTAGACACACTGTGTTTTTTGAATGACATGTACTTTTGGAAGGGTACTGTAGAACTAATAGATGAATTTACTGCATATATTAATTCAGCAACTGATTTTTTTTTTATTTATTTTTTTTTATTTACTGTTCAATATGTGCACATCACTCTATATAAAGTTAATCCCCGGGATTTAATAAAGCTTGCACGGAGCTAATCTCCATGTAAGCATAGTGGCATGGCTCGAACACAGACTTCGGAGCCTGTGCAATCCAGTAAACAAAGCTGGAGGTATGCACGAACCTCCCAGCTCTATTTCAACAAGGACATGACAGAATAATACAAACCACCTCATTTGTTGGTGAAAAACATGCAAATGAGGTGAATTTGCGATCCAGCAAGCAAACAGGCATCCATGTTGGAGCCGTGTCCGCAGCAGACATGTATTTGGTTAGTAACCGTGTACATTTCTGCAAACATCAAAATGGGGGCATGACAGCTCAAAGTAAAGCATGTATTATGTTTATTAGGCATGCCAATGCCCCAAACTATGGCCATTGGCATGCCAAAGTGTTTTAAAATTGCAAAAATCAAAACTTTTTTTTGGCTGATTTTGGCCGTTTAAGCAGAGCACAGCTATGCACAAATGCGATCGTGCAGAAAATAAAAAAAATCAGTAAAAAGTCAATTAAATGTGAAACATGAATTTTACCATTATAGTGGGCAGCAAGCAGACTCATAACAATAACAGGTAACACTGGTTGCTAAGGATATAGGCTCCGGTGTAGTGGTGTACTAGGGTATAAGCTGGTATGGGTATGTAAATGAGCTAAATTTACTGCATAGCAAAATGGGAGACTGTGCCCGTGGGTACCTAACCATGTAGGAGCTATAATGCGGTTGTGTAAGTAGAAGAAGCAGCTGACATTAAAAGGGGGTGTGTCATGCTTGGTGTAAGCACATTGAAGCTCTGCGGCTCCTATTTGCACACAGCTAAGCATTGCTAAGCAAGGGATATGTCTGAGGTTGCTTAGCTGTGCTTAGCTGGTTCAAGAAATGATAAGCATGTTCGTGTCCAGGGGAAGGCTTTTTCTGCATACCAATGTTTACACTAGCTCCATGGGCAACACAGTGGAAATAGAGAAAAAAAAAGGAAATAGCAGAATAAAGGAAATGAACTACAAATCACTAATACAGACTGCCATTCACAGTGGCCTATTCAAAACCCTCAATAATATAGCTGGCAGGTGGAATGTATCATCGTCAGCCATCACACAGGCAGCATCTCCAGCATACCTTTCAGTCTGTTTTTTTCCACAAACTCTGCAGCATTGGTGTACACACTTGGGAATTTTAACTGACAAAATGATAGTGGCTGCTGCTGCTTTGCTACATCTGTATGTGGTACAGACTGAGGGCAGTGATGAGGATAATGCTAACAACTGGCCCAGACAGAGCAGGAGAAGAGTGTTTAGACCCAGGGTAACCTTCCAGGGGCTACATGATATGGAGATACTAGAGTGCTATAGGGCGGACAGGAACATACTTCAGCAACTCACCGAGCTCTGCCAGCCTCACTTCAGACCCAGAGCCAACAGAAGGGAACCCATCCCAGTTGAAACCAAGGTATGTGTAGCCTTAGGAATACTAGCTAAAGGTACTTTCCAAAGACCAACTGGGGATTTCATGGGGGTCTCACAGGCATCTGCATCCAGGGTACTCCACCAGTTCATGGATGCCATGCTACCCACATGCCAGTGAGCAATTCATTTCCCCAGCACCCCTGAGAAGAGGACCAGCAATATGCATCTCTTCCACCATGTAGCAGACTACCGAGAGGTACTGGGTGCCATAGACTGCACCCAAGTCCACATCAAAGCACCACCCGGTGAAGATGGTAGAGTATATGTCAACTGCAAGGGCTATCACTCCATCAACTGCCAGGTCATGTGCAATACCCAGGGCATTATCATGACTGTGTGTGCTGGCAGCCCAGGCAGCTATTATGACTCCCACATCTGGCATGCCTCACAGCTGTACCAGGCATTTGCCAGGGGGGGACACTCTATATGGCCATCTTGTGGGGGATGCTGGCTATGCACTGGAACCGTGGATGATGGCACCCATCAGAAGTGCACACACACCCACTGAAGAATGCCATAATGAGGCACTTGCACAAACTAGGAACATTATAGAGTGTGTGTTTGGGATACTCAAGTCACAGTTCTGCTGCCTTGACATATCTGGTGGAGCCTTGCAGTACTCTCCAGTCACATGTGCGCACATGTTCATAGTATGTGCCATTCTACACAATATGATCCTATGGAAACAGCTGCAACAGGAACATCACAGTGAAGGGGCACACAGCCCCCACCATTGCCAATGCCTCCACAGGCACAGGGGGACTTGGAGGAGGAACCCCCTGAGCCTGCCCCTGTAGGCAGATGTAGGCATGCCCAGTACTCCCTGGCCTTGGCAAAGAGTTAATGCATAGCACATACACTGACACCCTAGGGACCCAGGGACTGACACCTCACTCCAACTCGCACACACAATAAAATGGATGCCAGACACATTACACTACCTGTACCTTACCAAGTATAGGCTGTGTACAGAGTCAGCTCTCAAGCATCATCCTCACAACTGCTGCAGGCACAAGGTAAGTCACTCTTCTTAAAAATAGATGAATGTAGTAGTACATGTTGGTAGCATATCTTAGGTATTGCTGTATGTATGCAAGGGGATGGAGTGGCCTACTGGGATAGCAGCAGACAACTGGCAGCTATGTGGGACAACAGGAAATGTTTGCCCAATACTTGCTTCTGCAGAATATGCAGAACTCCCCTAGGTGACAAAACTGACTGTGCGGGACAAATAAACTGTGGGTCATAGGTCACATGCATGATGTCAATGTTGGAGTCCCATACTCACCCCCAGCCTCTCCTAGCATGTCAGCCATAGAAAACCATTAATAAATGTCTGACAAAGGCCCACAAATAAGGACAATGGTGAAATAGTCCTCTTACAAACATACACAGTGATATCACAGCAGGTCTTGCAGTTGCATAAAGTCTCTGAAGGGTATGAAGTCTGAAACTCAAATGTCTGCCATTGCATTCTAACCTTCGGTCTTTAGTGATATGCCAGTATTCTCCAAGACAGACACAACACTATGCTAAATCAAATCAAGAAGTAAAGCCAGCATCTGCACAGTTTGTGCAAATGTGTATAGTTGACAGATATGCCCCCGCAACACACCAATGTCCCCACAGAAATGCAGTAGCATGTATGTTTGTAGGGTAATAGCAGCAGAGCACACATTCCCAGGGCTGT
This sequence comes from Protopterus annectens, assembly GCF_019279795.1. Taxonomy (NCBI): domain Eukaryota; kingdom Metazoa; phylum Chordata; order Ceratodontiformes; family Protopteridae; genus Protopterus; species Protopterus annectens. The sequence continues at coordinate 720,147,925 of NC_056739.1, forward strand.
CCCAATCAACTTGATAACTTGTCACATGTTCACAATATGCAGGGGTCAGTGAGCTATGTATATGTGTGGTTAATACTTTCAGGAGGTGGGCAGCACTTACTCTTGGCTATTGTGGCTGAGTGGCCTAGGTACAGTACAGTGGTTGGCAGGGTCCATGTTCCAAGACATTCTGTGCCAACTATTTTGCATGCAGCGACACCTACGGTAGGAGTTGTACACACTGTCCAGAAGTCAATATCTATCACTGCAGGAAAGCTAGACAAGTCAGGGACAGGGGGACACACATATGGACAGTATACAGCTCGGAGTAACTTACACAGTGCCTAGTAGGACAGCAGGTACCTGAAAGTCAGTGTACAGCCAGGTGCTAAATGGCTGCCACCTTACTGTGTCAGCACTGACAATAAGTCACTTGCCACCATCCATAGCCCTGGAATGACAGGCTGTCACAGAAGAATCACAGGTATGCCTAGTATATCTCTTCTGCTTGTCCTAACATTGCATTTGCCTGCCAAACTATGTGCCAAACAAGAAAAGTTAATGTCAAAACATCAATGGCTGACAGTAGAGAAGCAGATGTCATACCCATAAGAAAAAGAAAGATTATAACAAACTGGTCGCCCAGCTGTCTATGTTTTCAAGAGCAGTATTAACACCCTGTCCCCATATGTGTGCCTGTGTCTGACTGTCATATATGGGCCTGTACAGATGTCAGTTTGTGACAGGTTGACAGCTAGGGCCAACATGCAGCCTCATAATAACATAGCAACACAAACCATCTGAGGTATTATCATTATGGATCATCATGGATTATACAGACCTCATTAACAGGGACATTAGCAAACTCCAAATACTTGACCCCACACAGTCTGCCTTTCTCAAGGGGAGGTATGTCAGTAAACTCTGGATGTCTTCCCTGAGACAGCCAACAAAGGCATGGATGCTGGACAGATGGTGCACTCTGGCCACCTTAACTCGGCCAAAGCCTTACATACTATTTCCCACTTGGCCATAGTACAAGAACTCTGTCAATTAGGCAGCAATCCATATGTTACCAGATGGGTAGCAAACTGGTTCACTGATAGAATCCACAAAATCATAATAGGGGTAGCCAAGTCAAACAGTACACCCGTAATGAGTAGCATACCCCAGGGATTGGTTTGGCAGCCTCTGGTATATGGGATATACTTCCCTGAGGTGCAGGCCAAAAACACTGGCCTATGGCTGACCAAGTTGGCAGATGACTGCAAGCTGGGAACAGTCATCAATACCCAAAGTGATGTGGACGTCCTACAACAAGGTCTCACCAAAACAAATGACTGCTGCCAGAAACATGACCACAAAATGAATGCCTGCAGATACATTATCATCCCCTTTGGGGAGAGTGAAGTCCCCACATATTATCACATTAACAACAATGTCTTACATACACAATCAGTAGTGAGCCATTTGGCCACCCAGGTTGATAGCAGCCTCAAGTCTGAGCACCATGTTGTTTCCATTGTACAGAAAGCTTCATAGATGGGCCAACACAAAAGTAAAGGTATCTCATCTAGGGACAAAGAGGTCATAAGTTCCATGTATTCTATCCTTATAAGGCCAATTATTTTGTACAACGCCCCCTTCGGCATGTACTTCACAAATCACATGCAGCAGCTGGAGAGACCACAGAGGTCCCTCACCGGGAGATTCCAGGACCTCAAACACCTACCCTACAGAGATAGGCTAACAGCACTGTTCCTCTACTCAGTTCTATACAGACTCCTCAGAGGTGACTCCTGTCTGGCATACAAAGCAATCCAGACCTGCCTTGATGGGACTGTTGCACATCTGGAAGTCAAACCCCACTCAATCAACCTGTAGGCGCAGCATCAACATGGTCTGTGATATCAATAGGGCTTGTTGGTGTGACAGATACATGTCCCACAGACTCGCCTATCTGTGGAATGCACTCCCTGTCCTCATCAAGCTGAGTGCCTCAATACCCCTTGTGAATTGCTCCCTGTATAAGTGCATGGGAAACAGGAAATACGGTCCTGTGATTCCACCTGTGTCCTTGCTGTACAGGGGCTCTGGGTGCTGACATATCCTAACATGGGCTACACTCTCACCTGCGAGGGATATAAGGGCATCAGGGCCAAGAGCCTAGTAACCTCATATCAACCTATCAACCTATAAACAAATGTCTTTCACTTGTTCACCACATTACTCTATACTGCTCTGCCACTGACATACCTGGAAATCACAGTGCTATGTGAAATATACCACACATATAATGGACAAATCTGCTCAGTAGAAATTCTGTACCCACACCCATACCACTCAACCTCTTAGAGCAAGACAACTGGGCAAGGTCATAAATAAAAGTGGGACAAATACCCAAAAATAGGTACAATATTTAAATATTGCTCCACAAACTTAGAAAGTTGATGAAATAACAGGTTTTGCATTAGCATGAATTTTCTGAAGGTTATGAAGTCTGAAACTCAAATGTTCTGTCATTATTTTCTAACCTCAGTCTTTAATTATTTCTCACTAACTTGCCAGAAAACCACAATGTTATGAATAACAGACCAAAATTATGAGGCAAACATCTGGACATTCTGCAAAAGCTGTACAGATGAGAGGTATGAGTCATACCAGGTTATGACTTTTCAGTTAAGAAGAATAACACACAAGCAGGTGATCCCCAGCCATAATATCACTGAGGTGCTGGACTGTTTACACAGCTTCATCAGCCAATCAACTGTAGCCACAACTCTCAACTGGTCAGATTGGGCAAGAATGTCTATAGTTTGGCTCATAATTTCGGTCTGTGCATCATACGTCTTGTATATCTCAGGTAAATGACAATGATGATCAGAGGATTTCTGTCAGTAAGTAATGACACAATGCGTTTCAGTGTCAGACGTCATATATGTCAGACAATGTCTGTTAAAACAAACCCTGTTACACTAGCAATTTCCCACATTAATAAGAGCAATATTTACAGTATCTCCCTATGTTTGGGCCATTGTACCCCCCATTTTAGCAGGCTATCTCCAGATTCCTACCACTAACAGGTTGTGAGGCATGGCTGTACCACACAAAACCCCAGACCAGAGTACAACTAACTCTGGAATGGACTCCCACTCTTACTATAGAAGGTCATACTGGACATGCTTCTACACTTATAGAATTACAGCCCAAGTCTAAACCCACATCGGACTATATCACTGTATTGTGTATAGGTGTCTTTGTATACAGGCAGCTATGTACACCTTAACTGAGTCTACCCACACCCATCAGACAGGATAACCCTCAGCTAGCTGTAGGTGGCCTATATGTGTCCACAGCCTGCAGACACACAGCCACCTGGAACACAAACAGAATACAGTATGTGAGACTACAGTCCATCCACAGTAGTAACAACAATAATGCATCATGGCTAAAAAGGTACATACACTTCGATGTGTACCCATAACAATTGCCAGCAGATAGCACCTTACACAGCATTACATTACTACACTGTACTATATTCACCCTGTGCATGTGACCCATATTAGTATGTCCCTGCATCGATGGTATGGATAATGGGGATGTGGCACAAGAATCATCACATGTACAGGGTATGGTGTGGGTTTTCATGAGGTCTAGGCTTGGCCATATGGTTGGCAACATGTGTGTGTGTGTCTGGAGGGGTGGTGTTCAACTGGGCCATGTAGAGTAGCTGTGTGTGTGTGTTGTGGTAACCTGCCTGTAATAGAGATGTGTGAGTGTTTGTATGCATACAGTCAAGCTATGTGGTTGCCATACACAGGGGTATGTCAGATAGCCATGGACAGTACATGGCAAGATGTACGGTTCACCGTTTCTGGCCACAGACATGGGAACTGGTTCTGCCAGGAGTCTCACTGGCACCACCAGGCCCAAGGCCAGATGCAGTACTACTCCCCAATGGTGACTGCTGTCTGCTGGATCTGTGTCCCTGATAGGACCAGCCAGGACCACATGCCCATGCCCTGCTCCATTGTGGTGTGGACAGCACCCTCCCTTTGGTACTGCTGGTGGTACTGCTACTATAAGAGTGTGAATGTGCATGACCACATGGACTCTCAGCTGATCCTGGTGCTGATCTACATGCATGTGGCTGATGCCCTACTCCCACCTCATGCTCAAGCACAGACATTGCACGGGCGAGCAACTGCAATGTCTCATCCCACCATCTATCCATGACATCAGCATCATAATGTATAGCATCACCAAGGCCAGTCCACCTGACCAAGCAGTGCACAAATCTGCTTAGCTGGGCTGAATGCTGCTTACAATTCTACTTCTTAGCAATGCTCAAACTGGGTAAGCAGCCCTATGCACTTTTAAGCATTTCTCAGTTTTCATTTCTAGACAATTAACGAATTTCACATTAATTACTCCTTACTGACATATATTAAGTGTACATATTTTACTTTACATGATGTCCTCCTACGTGCTTTTGTTACATTACTTTGGGGCATGACTGTACAGTCTGGGACACTTGTGTTTACACAGGGGATTCATGTCATACATCCAGTGATACTATTTTATTATCCCCAGGATTCAGCAAGCTCTGCACAGTGTGCAGGAATAGTGCAAGAGCTGCTGCATGCAATATGGCCGACGAGCGATCCAGGAACAAGCTCCGGGACATGCACGAGCGCTCCTACACTATTCCTGCAAGGAAACCACTGCTATATGCTAATTACCCTATTTGCTGGTGAAAACCATGCAAATGAGGTGAATTAACAATCCAGGGAGCAGGTAGGCGTCTGTGCAGGAATAGTGTAACCTGCAGAAATGTATTCGGTTACTAACTGAATACATTGCTGCAAATTACAAAACAGAGGCATGACAGCTCCAAAGAAAGTATCTGTTCAACGTAGTAGGCATACCAATGGCCAAATATATGGCCATTGGCATGGGAAATAGTTGCAAAATTATAAAAAATAACTTTTATATTTTTTTTTTTCTGATTTCGGCTGTTTAAGCATAGGACAGCAGTGCACAAATGGGATCGGGCCAAAAATAAGGAAAAAGTTGGAAATAAGTTTTTAAACCCAAATCAGCATTTTGCCATGATAGTCAATAGCATGCATAAGACAACAATACCAGGGAATAGTGGTTGCAAAGGGGGAAGGCTCAGTGTGACTGTTGTAACTATGAAATAGCATTCTGGTTTATGCAAATGAGGGGATTGATAATGAGTCACATATTTCCTCTCAGTGTTAGCTTGCACCCAACCGTGTAGGTGCAGTATAAGCATAAGAGGGAGATGACCTCATAAGGAGAGTGTCATGCATGCTGTAAACTTATTGGAGTTCTGTGGCCCATGTTTGCCCTTAGCTAAGCACAGCTAAGAAAGGGGGGGGGGGGTCTGAGCCTGCCTAGCAGTGTTTACATTTCCTAAACTGGTGTGTGCACCGTGCACCTGGTTTAAAAAAAAATCAGGAAATAGCAGCTGTGTTTATATCTGTGCCCTGGGTATGCACGCTGGGCCTCGGACGGGAAGGTAATAGGAAGGGAAAACAGCAGTAGGAAGGCAATCAAGGAGAACTAGCATAGCTGGCAGGTGAAATGTATCAGAAAGAGCCAATTACACAGGCAGCAGCCCAGCCCAGCACACTACTATAAACTATGCAAACACCTTTCACTCTGTTTTTATCCCACAAACTCTAGACCACTGGTGTACACAGATGGGGAAATTTTACCTGACAAAACTAACAAAATGTTAGGGGCTGCAGTTGCTCTCATACATCAATATGTGGAAGAGACTGAGGGTGGCAAGGATGTGAATGCTGACTACCAACCCACAGTGAGGAGGAGGAGAAGAGTGTACAGACCCAGGGTAACCTACCAGGGGCTATATGAGCCAAAGATAATGGAGCGCTATAGGGTGGCCAGTGACATTTTACAGCAAATTGTTGAGCTGTGCCGGCCATGTATCACACACAGAACCAACAGAGGGGAACCCTTCGCAGTGGATACCAAGGTATGTGTAGGGTTAAGAATACTAGCCACAGGAGCCTTCCAGAGGCCAACTGGGGATAATATGGGGATCACACAGGCATCAGCATCCAGGGTACTCCACCAGTTACTGGATGCCATGCCAGCACATGCCGGTGAACACACATATTTCTTCAACACCCGTGAGGCGTTGACCAGCAATATGCATCTCTTCCACCAAATAGCAGAATACCCTGAGGTAGTGGGTGCTATAGACTGCATGCACATACACATCAAAGCACCACCCAGTGAGCAGGGTAGGGTCTACATAAACTGCAAGGGCTTCCCCTCTATCAACTGCCAGGTCATGTGCGATGCCCAGGGCATTATCTTGAATATGTGTGCTGGCAGTCCTGGAAGCTATCACGACTCCCACATCTGGCATATAACACAGCTCTACCAGAAATTTGCCAGTTGGGACATCCCATATGGCCACCTAGTGGGGGATACTGGTTACGCACTGGAGCCATGGCTGATGACACCCATCAGAAATGCATATACACACTTGAACAAGAACTCCATAATGAGGCACACGCACAAACCAGAATCATAATAGAGCATGTTTGGGATGCTCAAGTCATGGTTCCGGTGCCTAGACATATCCGGTGGAACCTTGCAGTACTCTCCAGCTACGTGTACACAAATGTTCATTGTATGTGCCATGCTACACAGTATGATCCTGCAGAAACAGCTGCAGAAAGAACAGCATGGGGCAGGGCCACACAGTCCCCCCCCCCACAATTGCCAAGGCCATCACAGGCGCAAAGGGACTAGGAGGAGGAACAACCTCAGCCTGTCCATGTAAGCAGAAAGAGGCGTGCCCGGTATGCCCAGGCTTTGGCAAAGATGCAACACATAGCACATACACTGACATGGTAGGGACCCAGGGAATGACACCTCTCTCTGACTCGCACATACAGTAAAAGGGATGTCAAACATGACACTACCTGTGCTTTACCATGTATAGGGAGTCTCCTATGTGCATCTGACATAGTCAGCCCTCTGGCACCATCCTCAACATTGGCACAGCCACAAGCTAAGTCACTCTTCCTATCAATTGCTGAATGGAGTAGTATGTTCTGCTAGTTGTATCTATGGTATGGATGTGAGCATGCAAGGGAATCAGGTGGCTAAATGGGATGGCAGCAGATAGTGGACACCTATATGGGCAGCATGAAATCCATAACAAATACTGGTGTCAACAAAGTAGGCAGTACTATAAAAGGTGACAAATCCCACTGCAGTTCATGTGGTGGCCCAGATCTGTGTCCTTAAGACACACACATGCATGTCAGTGAGGCTCACATACCCAACACCAGCCTCAGCCAGCAGGACAGGTGTAGATGACCATAAAGAAAGGCTGTGCTAAGGCCTCCAATTGATGGCAATGGTGAACAGCCACCCTCCAGACCAACACAGACAGACTACAACAGGTCTAGCATTTGTATATTAGTTCTGAAGAATAAGAAGTCTGAAACTGAAATGTAGATCAATAAAACCTAAGATCTGTACTCTACTGATATGCCTCTAGTCTGCATGATAGGTCAAAATACAAAATTAAATGGAAGCCAACAGAGTACCTGAAATACCAGTACATTCATAGCAAATGTTTACAGTTGTCAGGTGTGCCACCCCACAATCCTATGTAGAAATGCAGTAACATGTACGTGTGGGTTTAACAGTGGAGCACAGATTACCTGAGCTGGTCCAATTTACAGGATAGATTGTTGCATGTGTACAGTATGCAGGAGTCCATGTGTTAGGTTGTTGTGTGTTCTATATTGTGTGGAAGTGGTCAGCATGTAGGCATGGAGGGTTGTGTCTCGGTGGCCTATAGCCAGTACTGTTGATGACAGGGCCAAGTTCCGACAACTGCAGTGCCAACCACAATGCATCTCAGAAATACCCAATTCAGCAGCCATCCATACTCATTGTCTGGATGTCAATATCTGTCACCGCCTGAAAGATGGACATGCCATGAATGTGGGCCCATCTATACACACAGTACACAGGTGGAATTTCCCTAGACAGAGTACATAAAATGTAACTGTCAACCGCACACACCTTTGGAATTGTACATACAGGTTAGCAGCACAGCGTGTAGTATGGAATACTGATGTAGTCTGGCCAATCAGTGGCAGACCACAAAAGGTACAGTTATGAACTAATGAGAGATTGCCTATGTCCCTGCACAAGGCAGCATAAGGGGAATATCCCAGGTATATCTGTGAGTCAGCTGCAAGAAACTTCCATGTCACACATGCACTCAGCTTACCCCACCATCAGCCACAGGTTTATCACAGGTCATATCCCTGCTGTTGGGAATGAGTACAGTATGACCCCCCCACACACATCTGTATAGGAATACCCACAGAATGCTGCATGGTGAAGATGTGTCCCATGCTGGTGTGTCCCTAGCTGTAACCAGCACCCTGCTAGCATCCAGACCAAGGATTAATATGGACAGGAACTATTGCCATTAACACCTCGCACACTTACCCTGTCATCCCAGGGGAATCCAGTGGCTCGCAGCCTGGGAATGTAGGAATGACAGAATGCACTGGCCTGCTACAGATGGCCTGCATCAGTACCAAAGACCCTACAGTCCTCTGTCAAAGGCCTGTGCCTTACCCGTACTGCCAATGTATGTTATCTCATAAGGTCCCAACTAACAACATAATACAGTCCACAGAACACAAATGCAAGGCCATGTTGACAAATCCCAGTAGCATGCCCACCATGTCCTACTGCATGAACTGTGGACCAACCCCTAAATACCGCTGGGATGATGGGACAATTATAGGGATACTTCTTACACATCACTTGCATAATGTTAGGAAGAGGATAGAATAACAGGGTGGGGCATGTAGAAGCATGGACGTCATGGAAAGTGTGAAGTCTGAAACTCTGATGTGTGCCATACTACTCCTGCCTGCAAACCCAGTAATGGGGTGGCTACAAACCTGCTCATAAACCACAATGTGAAGGGGAACTGACCAGGTACATGACACCTACCTCTGGGTAACCTGTGTGAATCTGTACAGCTGAGACGTATGGCAACACCAAGATATGGCCATTCTGTTACGTCAATATTTGTACAAACAGGGGATCCTCAGCCATCACAGTACCAATGTGCTGGACCATTTACACAGACCCATCAGCAAGTGTCTGCAGCTACCCCTCCAGAATGGCATGAGTGTGCAAGAATATGTAGGCTGCAGACCACAATACTGGACACAGCTTCATTCATCTTGTATTTCCCAGGAAATAGCTGTGATCAAATAAGTATATCTGTCAGTAGTTGACATAATACATCACAGTGTTAAAAGTACATATGTCTGAATATCTCTGCTAACACCAACCATGTAACACAAGCAGCACAGACACAATAGTTACAGTATCCCACTATCTGTCGCCCATTGTGACTCCATATTGTCAACCTATCTACAGATATCCTGCAGAAGCAGGTTGCTAGCTGTAGGTGTAGAATACCAAATCTTGGACTGGAGTACAACCTACCTGGAATGGATTCACACACTCAATACAGATGGTCATAATGGGCATGCTCCTACACTTAGAGAAATGAAGCCCATGTCTGACAACAACAATGGATTATAAATATCTGTCAGTCGCAGATGTCTGTGCACACACACCACATTGCACACCATTCCTGCTTTGCACACATACTGGATAGGAATGCTCACATATCCAAGCCAACACATTATAATATATCAAACATACACACACACAGCTGTGGGGAAGAGAGAGACAGACAATGAGAGAGAGACTTCCATCATGAGGCCTGCCCCACCGACCACACATTTATATAGGACTCTGCTGTTTGGGCCGTAGTTTCCACTGGCCCAGGGGCTTTGAGTGATTTCATCTTGGTTTTGAGGAGTGTGAAATTAGCCTTGGAGAAGCTTTTTACTGTGTTTTTTTTGGGGTGGTGGTGGGGTCAGGATGTGGATGTCCAGCGAGATTAATTTGTGATCTGATCTTACCAATGAGGGGTGTACCTCTGGTGTAGAGCACAGAGTCCCCATGTTTGTGATGACCAGGTCAAGTATGTTTACCCCTCTTGTAGGCGTGATGACCAGTTGCTCCATAGCATTTGAGTTTATAAATTCCAGGAACCTCTGGGCTAGGCTGTTAGATCTTGAGTAGTGTTCCCAGCCTATGCTTGGGTAGTTGAAGTCACCCAATATAAAGGTATTTGGAGAGACATTCATATTCTCCAATGTTCTCAGGAAAGCCACGTGAGGTTCCAGAGTCTGGGATGGTGGTCTGTAGCAGGCTATAAACTGAAATGCAGTTTTGTGCCACTAACCTAGAGGTGTGGGTATCCTTGATGGATATGGATACTCCCCCTTCCTTTTGTGGTTCGGTCTGAGTTTTGGGGCCGAAAAGCATGGTATGAGGTATAACCTGGTAGTGCTGGGGTGCTCTCGGGAGCCTTGAACCAGGTCTCTGTTACTGCACAGACATCGATATTCTCCATGCTGAGGAGAGCCTCGAGTGCTTGCATTTTGAGGTTTAGACTTCTGGCATTGAGTAGCATTACCCTTAATTTGTTTTTCCTTGTGTTGTCTATGGAGGTGGGTTTGTCTTTTGAGCCTTGCCTAAAAAAGGCACTATGGGGGTGGCAAGAGCCTTTGCCAGTATCCGAAAGCCCAAAGGTGACAGGTGCAAGCCGTCCCTAGTGAAGCAGCGTGGCTTGTCGAGCATGTCATCCCAGGCTGACAGACACTGGATCCCCTTTGAATGACACCAGAACTTTAGCCAATTGTTAACATTGATCATTTTTTCTTTATACTATGGCATAATTTTCGGTGAGGGTAAGATGCTACTCAAGGTCAGGGTCATACCTGTCTGCGCTACATGATCTGAGAGCTCCTCTATGTCTCTTTTCATGTAGTCCAGGGAGGTACGGCTCAGGTCATTCACACCAACATGGACGATGACAGAGTCATATCTGTACTTGCTTTGGAGTGACCTGAGTGCTTGTGTTATGTGGCAGATCCTGGCACCAGACAGGCAGCTCACCGTGACCTTCTCCTTGTTCAGCCTGGTGAGTATGATGTCAGTGTGCCTGACAATAGAGTCACCTATTACAAGTGTATCAGGTGTGTTGTTTGTCCTTAAGGGCTATGACTGTTTGGCACACTGATTTTGTGAAGTATGTGTTTCATTTTTTTTGTTGTGCGGTAGAGGTTGCTTGGATGTCTGCATTGGAGGTCTCTGCTGTTTAGGCAGATTTGTATTTAGAGCCTCCGAGTATGTCTTAGTGTGTTTATGTGTTTGATTTGATGATGTGGTAGGTCTATGTGCGACTGGATTTGTGGTGTGTATGGTTACCTTCTCCCCCTGACTGGCTGCGCCAGTATTGCATTGAGAGAGCTTAGCCACCAGTTTGGCTATATGGTTGCATCCCTCACATATATTAGCATTTGTTGGGAGGAGGAGAGAGTTGTCTGTGTACATGAGGCAGTTGTAACATTGCCTCAGGATTCCCAGATTCATCAGCTGGACTGGAGAGGAAACTGGCAACTGACCTTTGGACATGCTGGCATAGTATAAGTAACTCCTTTAAGGCTGACAAAAAGGACCAATAGGGGAATGAGTATTCCTAGGGGGTATATGAGGATGTAGTGCTATTAGTTTATTAGTGCAAACTTATATAATTGCTTGTAAGAGCAGTGCTAGGTTATAGGTTTAGAACAATGTCTTTACTTGAGAGAATGGATCAGCTCTAAGGGAAAAAGTGAAGAGCAGACTTTATGGAGCAGAGAATGGTTTAAGCCTGGTTAAGCGGCGCTGCCCGATGTTGTGCTATGCGCAAAATCATGCAAAGCCACGGCAAAGTGGGTTTTTATACAGGGAACTTTAAAGAGCTAGAAATTGGCCCAAAACGGCCAATAAACTACAAGATTCTTGTGCTGAGGTCACTCCTCCAGGGACAGATAGGCTGCTCAAAGCTCCCCACTCCCACTGGTGAACAAAGAAGCTTCCTTCTATCCCAGTAAGGAAATGGGCAACACAGGAATTATTCAAAAGTCCAGAATACAGCAATGCAAGTATAAGGGACTATTCTAGGTAAGGAAAGGTGGGCAACAAGGATTTTTTTTTTGTTTTTTTCTTTTTTTTCAGAAAAACAGCAGGAAAATTACAGTAAATTCTAAACACAGGCTAGCGCACTTAAGTGGGCAGCCTCAACAGTTAAATTCAAACAAACAAACTTTTACAAGTGCAGATATGAGAAAACACAAAAAACAGGCTTAAAACAGGTAAATCAGCAGTTTAAACTCTCTTTTCGGCGAGGAAAGATGGTCACACAGTTAATAACAGTAAATTATACTTAAATCTTGAAAGCAGTCACTCTTTTTGTTTCTCTGCTGCTAGCACCACTCTGCAGGACCACGAGGAGCTGTTGCTGAGTAGGAACAAGCGAAAAACCATGCCAAAGCAGGTTTTTATACAGGGGAACTTTAAAGAGCTTGAAATTGGCCCACAACAGCCAATAAACTACAAGATTCTTGTGCTGAAGTCACTCCTCCAGGGACAGATAGGCTGCTCAAAGCTCCCCACTCCCACTGGTGAACAAAGAAGCTTCCTTCTATCCCAGTAAGGAAATGGGCAACACAGGAATTATTCAAAAGTCCAGAATACAGCAATGCCTGTATAAGGGACTATTCTAGGTCAGGAAAGGTGGGAAACAAGGATTTTTTTTGTTTTTTTTTTCTTTTTTTTCAGAAAAACAGCAGGAAAAGTACAGTAAATTCTAAACACAGGCTAGCGCACTTGAGTGGGCAGCTTCAACAGTTAAATTCAAACAAACAAACTTTTACAAGTGCAGGTATGAGAAAACACAAAAAACAGGCTTAAAACAGGTAAATCAGCAGTTTAAACTTGCTTTTCGGTGAGGAAAGATGGTCGCACAGGTAATAACAGTAAATTATACTTAAATCTTGAAAGCAGTCACTCTTTTTGTTTCTCTGCTGCTAGCACCACTCTGCAGGACCACGAAGAGCTGTTGCTGAGTAGGAACAAGCAAAAAACCGCGCCAAAGCAAGTTTTTATACAGGGAATTTTAAAGAACTAGAAATTGGCCCAAAACAGCCAATATCCTACAAGATTCTTGTGCTGAGGTCACTCCTCCAGGGACAGATAGGCTGCTCAAAGCTCCCCACTCCCACTGGTGAACAAAGAAGCTTCCTTCTATCCAGGTAAGGAAATGGGCAACACAGGAATTATTCAAAAGTCCAGAATACAGCAATGCCTGTATAAGGGACTATTCTAGGTCAGGAAAGGTGGGAAACAAGGATTTGTTTTTGTTTTTTTCTTTTTTTTTCAGAACAACAGCAGGAAAAGTACAGTAAATTCTAAACACAGGCTAGCGCACTTGAGTGGGCAGCCTCAACAGTTAAATTCAAACAAACAAACTTTTACAAGTGTAGGTATGAGAAAACACAAAAAAACAGGCTTAAAACAGGTAAATCAGCAGTTTAAACTTGCTTTTTGGTGAGGAAAGATGGTAGTTATGTGGTTCGATAAGCTGACATTCGACATGTAATGCAAGGTATTCAGTCTATTCGGTAATTTCATATTCGAACTACTACCATTCACATTTTTAATAGTAAACCATATATATATATATATATATATATATATATATATATATATATATATATATATATATATATATACACACACACACAAACACACACACACACACATATATATATATATATATATATCTATATCTATATATATATATATAGATATAGATATATATATATATATATATATATATATATCTATATCTATATATATATATATCTATATATATATATATATATATGTGCATCTATATCTATATATATATATATATATATATATATATATATATACAAGGCTGTTTATTTTGTTGCTAGGCAGAACAAGGACTATTGGATACAGAGTGGTTAAGGCAGTGTTGAGCTGCATTAAGCAGACTTGCGTGGGTTTGTCCGATGGTAAGCAGTGCTAAGGTACGGTTAAACAAAAAGGCACTTACACTGTGTAGGCTTTGCTTACCAGTGTGCAGATGTGCTTAGCATTTAATTTTAAGCAATGCTTACACCTGCTAAGCATATCTCAGCCCTGGTAGCCAGCGATCACATTCCAGTCTGATAAAATAGCAGGGTAATGACATCTTTAATAAGTGTATTTAATTCTATGTGCATAAAATGCTACTATGTGCTGACATTACAATAGCAAGTAGTGTAAGTGTACTGTATGGGACACCTGAGTATACATGGCTAATACAACAATCTTTTATATTTGTATGTGTTTCATACAGGGTAGTATCCCAGGTTATATGCAGTTACACTTGCATGTATTGTATCACTACATTACTACTGTTAGCACTGCTTTCCCAAGTAAGAGTATACTGCAGATTGTAGTACTGGAACCATACACCTCTGCATGCAAAGCTGGACTCTGAGTACTGACTATCATATTATATTTGTGTGAGCTGTATGTTATTAAGTATTTGCTACTTGATATTGATCTGATATGTGGATATTAACTGTAGACTACTATGTGTTTAGGACATGTAACTGAGGGCTGCTGTCATGTAGTAATGGCATACCTATCAGTGCCAGATGTCTATCTGTCAAAACAGTCATCCGAATGCATAACCTGTTGGCTAGCTGATTTCTGTCTGTCTTTTGTACAGATGTGAGGAGAAGAGGTAGAAGGCATAGCTGAAGGCAGGAAGAGAGGAGAAAGGCTAGGACTGTGGTAGTGAGCTTTGGAACTTTGAATGTTGGCAGTATGACTGGTATAGGGAGAGAGCTAGCTGATATGATGGACAGAAGGAAGGTTGGTATATTGTGTGTGCAAGAGACCAGATGGAAGGAGAGTAAGGCTAGATGTATCGGAGGTAGGTTCAAATTGTTTTATCATGGTGTGGATGGGAAGAGAAATGGCATAGGAGTTATCCTGAAGAAACGGTATGCTATGAGTGTTTTGGAGCTGAAAAGAGTGTCGGATAGAGTGATGTTTATGAAGCTGGAAATTGATGGTGTAATGATGAATGTTGTTAGTGCATATGCTCCACAAGTTGGGTGTGCGATGGATAAGAAAGAAAATTTTTGGAGTGAGATGGATGAAGTGGTGATGACTGTACCCAAGGGCAAGAGAGTGGTGATTGGAGCAGATTTCAATGGGCATGTTGGTGAAGGGAATAGAGGGGATGAGGAAGTGATGGGTAGGTATGGTGTTAAACAAAGGAATGCAGAGGATCAGATGGCAGTGGATTGTGTGAAAAGGATGGACATGGCTGTGGTGAATACGTATTTTAACAAGAG
Organism: Protopterus annectens; assembly: GCF_019279795.1. Classification (NCBI taxonomy): domain Eukaryota; kingdom Metazoa; phylum Chordata; order Ceratodontiformes; family Protopteridae; genus Protopterus; species Protopterus annectens. The sequence continues at coordinate 720,163,296 of NC_056739.1, forward strand.
GGAGGAGCATAGGGTGACATACAAGAGTGGTGGAAGATGCACACAGGTGGATTATATCTTATGTAGGAGGGCCAGTTTGAAGGAGATTGGAGACTATAAAGTGGTGACCGGGGAAAGTGTAGTTAGGCAGCATAGGATGGCGGTTTGTATGATGATGTTGGTAATCAAGAAGAGGAGGAGGAGCGTGAGGGCAGCACCAAGGATCAAATGGTGGAAATTGAAAAAGGGTAATTGTGAGGTGGAGTTCAGGGATGAGTTAAGACAGGCACTGTCACTGACAGTGAAGAGTTACCAAATAGCTGGGTAACTACAGCAGAGCTAGTAAGGGAGACGGCTGGAAAGGTGCTTTGTATGACATCTGGACAGAGGAAGGACGACAAGGAGACATGGTGGTGGAATGAGGAAGTACAGGAGAGTATACAAAGAAAGAGGTTGGCAAAGAAGAAGTGGGATTGTCAGAGAGATGAAAAACGTAGACAGGAGTATAAGGAGATGAGGTGCATGGCAAAGAGAGAGGTGGTGAAGGCTAAGGATAAGGCATATGAAGAGTTGTATGAAAGGTTGGACACTAAGGAGGGAGAAAAGGACCTGTACCAATTGGCTAGACAGAGGGACCGAGCTAGGAAAGATGTGCAGCAGGTAAAGGTGATAAAGGATAATGAAGGAGAGTGTGTTGAGGAGATGGAAAGAGTACTTTGAGGGGTTGATGAATGAAAAGAATGAGAGGGAGAGAAGGTTGGATGATGTGAGGATACTGAATCATGAAGTACAATGGATTAGCAAGGAGGAAGTAAGTTTAGCTATGAAAAGGATGAAGAATGAAAAGGCTGTTGGCTCAGATGACATACCTGTGGGAGCATGGAGGTGTTTAGGTGAAATGGCAGTGGAGTTTTTAACCAGATTGTTTAATGAAATCTTGGAAAGTGAGAGGATGCCTGAGGAATGGAGAAAAAGTGTTTTGGTACCGATTTTTAAGAATAAGGGTGATGTGCAGAGCTGTAGTAATTACAGAGGGATTAAATTGATCAGTCACAGCATGAAGTTATGGGAAAAAGTAGTGGAAGCTAGGTTAAGAAGGGACATGATGATTAGTGATCAGCGATATGGTTTCATGCCAGGAAAGAGCACTACAGATGCGATGTTTGCTCTGAGAGTGTTGATGGAGAAGTACAGAGAAACTCAGGAGTTGCATTGTGTTTTTGTACACTTAGAGAAAGCATATGACAGGTTGCCTAGAGAGGAGTTGTGGTATTGTATGAGGAAGTCAGGAGTATCAGAGAAGTATGTAAGAGTGGCACAGGATATGTACGAGGGTAGTGTGACAGCGGTGAGGTCTGCGGTGGGAGTGACAGATGCTTTAAGGTGGAGGTGGGGTTACATCAAGGATCAGCTCTGAGCCCTTTCTTATTTGCAATGGTGATGGACAGGTTGACAAACGAGATCAGACAGGAGTCCCCATGGACTATGATAATTTGCAGATGACATTGTGATCTGTAGTGAGAGTAGGGAACAGGTGGAGGATACCCTGGAGAGATGGAGATATGCTCTAGAGAGAAGAGGAATGAAGGTCAGCAGGACTAAGACAGAATATATGTGTGTGAATGAGAGGGAGGATAGAGGAATGGTGAGGATGCAAGGAGTAGAGGTGGCAAAGGTGGATGAGTTTAAATACTTGGGATCAATAGTTCAGAGTAACAGTGAGTGTGGAAGAGAGGTGAAGAAGAGAGTACAGGCAGGATGGAGTGGGTGGAGAAGACTGTCAGGAGTGATTTGTAACAGATGAGTACCAGTAAGAGTGAAAGGGAAGGTCTACAAGAGGGTAGTGAGACCAGCTATGTTATATGGGTTGGAGACAGTGACATTGACAAAAATTCAGGAGTTTGAGCTGGATGTAGCAGAGTTAAAGATGTTAAGATTTGCACTGGGTGTGACGAGGCTAGACAGGATTAGGAATAAGTATATTAGAGGGTCAGCCCAGGTTGGAAGGTTTGGAGACAAAGCCAGAGAGGCAAGATTATGTTGGTTTGGACATGTGCTGAGTAGGGATGCTGAGTATTTTGGGAAAAAGATGCTAAGGATGAAGCTACCAGGTAACAGGAAAAGAGGAAGGTCTAAGATAAGGTTTATGGATGTGGTGAGAGAGGACATGTAGGTGGTTGGTGTGACAGAGCAAGATGCAAAGAACAGGAAGAAATGGAAACAGATGATCCACTGTGGCAGGCCCTAATGGGAACAGCTGAAAGATGATGATGATGAGGTATCGATCTTGGCTGCTTACAGGCAATCTATGCTTGACTGATACTGACATGTCTGCCCAGCTGTGTTTTGAATGCCACAGCTAGGAAACCCCACCCAGTATGCACCGTATGGCATGGATACCTCAACTAGACTAACACAGTCAACAGAACATGCTTGGGTACAGGTCTGTAACCCAGACACTGGCCATGTTATGTAATATATGTTGCATACATATCAATTGGAGCACCTCACTAGCCCTCTGCAAGAGAAAATCAAATGATTGGATGTTGCATTTAACTGTCACCCTGGGGATCATTCAAGTGGCATCAGTTGATAGATGGCCTGCTGACAAATGTCAGGTGGCATGATACCAGTGTACCCATATCCCCTACTCTTCTCATCTCTCCATGGACATAATCCTGGTACACACCTAGGAACACCTGCACCTATGGACCCCAGCATTGACAAATGTGTCAGTGTACATTACTGAGAATAACAGTGTCTGTGTGTTTTAAACTTGTAGTTGATAATACCCTGAGGGCCTTCTCACCCACTACACCCCCCCATTGCCATACTTAGAAATGGCTGCTGCTGTAATTGACATTAAATGCACATTGTTACACTTTTCACCCTATGGGCTACCTGGAGCTTGCAGTACCAGCATAACAATTTTCTTCAAATGGGTAGATAGGCATGGGCTGCCCTCTGAGTCCTGTCAAGTGTGTTTATGTGTGTAAGTGTGTATATTTTTAGGAGACAGCATTCTGAGGCGACATTCTTCAAATACAGTAAACCTTGCCATACATTATAAGGGATAGTGACGTTGCTGACATTAGGAGAGCCATGACAAACCATCACCCAACTATCCCTGTGGTATGTGCAATAAATGCATATCCCTGTAGTAACACTGATTAGATAGACAAGGAGTGTTGTATTGCAGTCCTGGTCAATGTGTGATTTTGGGTATGTCAGAGCATTATAATGGGTTTCAGTGAGTACAATATCCAATGTGGGGTGTAGGTGCTGGACATACTGTTTTTACACCATGGTACCCCCAGTACATATCCTAAGGTCCACTGTATGAGGACCACTGTCATCATCAACCATACAGGTAACTGATTACACTATCCAGCCCAATGATGCATGTGCTGTGTGCACATTTTCTATAACAGAATGGACTCACTGACAAGGTAGTTAGCACTGCTAAACCCAGGTCTGTCAGATGTGTCTGTGACTCTTATGTGTTTGTCAATGTGTATATGACAGTATGTCATACTATGTATTGTTCCTTAACACCCAGTAAATCCCCCATTACCATACTGTACAAGGCCTGGTGATGTTCTTCACTTAACAAGAAACACGGGACACACCTCATCCTAAAAGCTGTGTGGTGTATGCAATTAAGACCAAACACATTAGTAGCAATAAGTACCTAGGAAGGGGTTCTACGCTCGATGTTGCCAAGTAAGTGTGTGTGTGTGTGTGTGTGTGTGTGTGTGTGTGTGTGTGTGTGTGTGTGCGTGTGTGTGTGTATGTGAAGGGAATCTACTTCAGTTAGCAGAAAATACATGTCCCAGGAGATCATTTGTCCAAGAACTGACTGGCAAAATCTAACATTTCAAAGGAATCATCCTGTGGAAATTAATTCCATCAAAACTAGTAGTAGATGTGTAAATGCCCTCTCCCCCACTGTACGGCTGTACAGCAATACTGGAGTTGGCATATACAGTTGGGTGTGGCTGTTGTGGGCACAGCCACCTTCATCAGGGTTATTGTTGTGCGTATCCCCCTGCTTTATCTGCTGTTATACTGTACAGTGTATGTTAACAGGTTAAATAGTTGTTAATCATACTATGTGTGGCTCTACGCCAACCCACACCCTCCAAAGTGGAGGGCTGTGCCACCCACACCAGCACACCTATGTTTACCAATGCCAGGATTGCACTGCATTGAGGAAGAGGACATATACCCTGCCAGTGCCATCGTCAATGACATTAAACTGGCAGACTGATTATTAACTGATGTGATGTTTTGCCTATTTTGTCTTGGTGGAATTACATAGGCCAAAATGAGTTCACTGCAAAATTAAGTACATCCATGTGTACAGTATTCTCTGTGTATTGCATCAACACCAAAGCCTCTGTGTGTGTGTATTATTCACAAGCATTTGGTGTGTGCCACCCAGTACACTTACAATTTTCCACTGTAGAAGAGCTGCTGATATCAGCCACCATGCACTCACCTGTATACACCCCTCAGACCCATCAGCCATGTGGTACATGCAGTAACTGTTATATAGACCTGTTACTTGTGTTCAGCTGTACCTAGGATATGGCACAGTCAAGGTGTCACCACAGTGCCATACCCCTTGTAGGAAACGACAGCAGACCAACATCCTTCTGACACATAGACACTTACAACACAAACTGAATACATTATAGAGACCACAATCAGTGAGTGTTAATAATAGCTATAATGCATCATGGCTGGATAGCTACACACCCTGACATGTAAGCATCAAACATTCTAGCTGAAAACATGTTAAAACAGCATTACATTGCTAAACCTTAGTACATTCACCCTGTGCATCAGAACCATATTAGTATGTCCCTGCATCGATGGTATGGATGACAGGGATGTGGCACAGGTATCATCATATGTACAGGGTGTATTGTGGGTTTGCCAGAGATCTAGGCTTAGCCATTTGGTTGACATCATGTGTGTTTGTGTGTGTTAGGAGGTTCTTTATCAATTAGGCTCTGCAGATGTGGTGTGTGTAGGTATGAAGGTGCCCTAGCTGTGTTGGTGATGTGTGTGTATGTATGCACACATTTCTGCCATGTGGCTGCCCTATACAGGCAACTGCTGCAAACCATACATGGCAGGGTGTACAGTTCACCGTGTCTGGCCACAGACATGGGAACTGTGCCTGCCAGGGATTCCATGGGCACTACCAGGTAGAAGCTCAGATATGTTACTCTCCCCTGATTATGACAGGGGAGAGTAACATATCTGGGCTTTCCTCTAAACATCTATATTAGTCTGGCAAATAGCTGAAGGTGGATGTAATGAAGTCATGACAGACACATGAGTTTCAGACCCCACCACCTTCAGAACAGTCATGATAATGTGAACTGTATCATGCACAAACTTCATAGATTTGTAATAGGCATATCTATGATCTGTCCCTATATATCCCCGCAATGTTAGGCTTTGTCCACATGTGATGCTCTGTTTTGTAGCAAGGCAGAACAGTTCAGCTGTGGAGGAATGAAGTTCAGAGTGTGGATCCGATGTCTGAATGCACCCTATATATATATATATATATATATATATATATTTATATATATATATATATATATATATATATATATATATATATATATATATATACACATATACATGTATGTCTACATACACACACACACACACACACACAAATAATATATATATATATATATATATATACAAATACATTTTCCCTACTGTTGAATGACTGTGCTGCATGATATGTTTGAGAAAATATCACACATGGCTGCAGCCTAGATGGCTTAGTGGTAAATTGCTGTGGCTATAGTGTCCAGGGTCCTGCATTCAACACTTGCAAGGGTGGATAATATTTTGCTGGGCAGAACAAGGGCTGTTGGATGCAGAGTTATTAAAGCACTTTTAAGCAGTTGTAAGCAGGTGCAAAATGGACAGTTATGCATGATGTGAAATTCTTTTTGGGAACAGATTGCCCTTTTTTTTTAAGGTGAGAGTGGGATGTTGAGGAAGGATAGTAGGTATATTTGGAGAGGTAGGTTGAGTAGGAAAACAGACAAGACAGACAAGACAGCATACAGGGGTGGTATATGACACATGTGGGGGGTAAACACCTTGGACGGGGAGGGGTATTTGGAAATCAGAAGCCCATGAGCCCCCAAATGGAAACAGTGGGACTGAGGTCCCCATCCTTGTACAGTTACCACTGCACCTTTAAGGCCCCAAAAGTGGCTGTGCTGGGGGCTGAGCAGGAGGGGCAGGCTGACCCTCTAAATGTGCCATGTGGCCCTCAAGCTGGTGTAGCAGATCTCCAAACTCCCTTTGGAGCTCGCTACGCACCAATCCCTGGACCTGACTTCAGGTGTCAGCGCCTGCTCCCAGGGGGGGGGGGGGACAAGCCCCATCCCCTGAGGCGGTTCCACCCAAAGGTGGTGCAGGACCAGCAGATGAGAAGGTCCTGGGGAGGGTCCCAGATGTGCTGGGGCCCGGTGCCACGGCCAGATGAGGTGGGAGAGATGGGTCCACTGGGACCGGCCTTCCCAAACATGCTATGGTGTTGCAGTTTTAAAACATATGTGGGTTAGTAATAGTCAACACAATCCAGGATTAGTTATAACACCATGCATAGATATTACCATTAACCCAAAACACCAGATTTGGAACAGTTGCATAGCAAACAGTACACATGCATATATGGAACGACAGTGGCCATTACAATGGCATGCAGGTTACATTGATAGCAACAGGTCACCAATGATAGTATTTCAACATGGAACATTAATAGAAACACATTTCAATATTTGTTGAACAATGGGACATATGTCCCAACATTAGTTTTAGTGTAAACATACCCATTGATTTGTGTGTTTAGATTATTGTTGCAGATGTGCTTGGGGGGGGGCAGAGAGATGTCAGCAACTTACATATCATTGCAGTACTCACAACTTTAATGATCATTGCTCTAATCATTACTGTACAGGTATTATTACAATACCCTATGGCCTTGGTTTGGGCAGTAGTATGTTTGTACACAGTGTATACTTTAACTGTCTTATATAGCTAAATTCTACATCTCTTACCTGGTAGACCTGTGGAGGGAATGTTTGTTAACACTATCTGACTGTTTCTACACATATTCCCAGATTCTGAGTTAATATTATGCACATACCTCTCAATCTCTTAATGCACACACTCTGGACAAAGCTTGACAACATGGGGGTGCAAATAGGGACATATTTTGAATATTGCACTCATAAACTTGGAGAGTTGCTAGAGTGTCAAGATTTGTTTTAATATACATTTTCTGAAGGTTTTGAGGTCTGAAAATCAAATGTATGTCATTATTTAGTGACTACAATTCTGAGATCATCCCACTGATTTGCCAGGAGAACAGAGGAACAGGCAGAAAATAAGAGCCAATTATCTGGACATTCTGACCAAATGTGTACAGCTGAGAGGTATGATTATGCATACAGTTTACTACCAATCCCAGGATTCGAACCATGGCTGTGTCTGCTAAAAATACAGCAATTTAAGCTTTATCAGAGTGTGCTATTTGGATATTACTGTCTATTCTTTCAGTGTTTTCTAGGTTTCTCTTGGTTGTACAATCTGACCTTGTAATTACAAGAGTCTTATGCAGACATTCCTAGACATATTTTTATGTAGCACAGTGTGAGAAACACTGGTTGACACAACAGTACTATTCTGATATCATATGTTAGTGAATGCTACATGTCAGGCCATACAATGCCAGAGTAAACATTACTAGTCCAGGACTTAAATCTTTATTGGCAGGCAGTTACAGTTTTCTTATCTGACAAACCTGTGGGGTGAATGATTGTTAACACTACCTAACTGTTTCTACACATATTCCCAGATTCCTAGTTAATATTATGCACATACCTCTCAATCTCTTAATGCACACACTCTGGACAAAGCTTGACAACGTGGGGGTACAAATAGGGACATAAATATTGCACTCATAAACATGGAGAGTTGCTAGAGTGTCAGGATTTGTTTTAATATATATTTTCTGAAGGTTTTGATGTATGTCATTATTTAGTGACTACAATTCTGAGATCATCCCACTGATTTGCCAGGAGGACAGAGAACAGGCAGAAAATATGAGCCAATTATCTGGACATTCTGACAAAATGTGTACAGCTGAGAGGTATGATTATGCATACAGTTTATTACCAATCCCAGGATTTGAACCATGGCTGTGTCTGCTAAAACTACAACAATTTAAGTTTCATCAGAGTGTACTATTTGGATATTGCTGTCTACCTTTTCAGTGTTTTCTGTCTAAGTCTCTCTCAGTTGTACAATCTGATCTTGTACTTACAAGTCTTATACAGACATTCTTAGGCATTTTTTATGCAGCACAGTGTGGGTAACAGTGGTTAACACAACATTACTATTCAGAGAATGCAACAATAAATGCCATACAATACCAGAGTAAACACAACCAGTCCAGGATTTAGAGCTTTATTGGCAGGCAGTTACAGTTTTCTTAAAATATGACATATGGTACTAATACTGTCATACTGTCTGGTTTATTCAGTACAACCCATGCACAAATTTTATACTGCTAGGTGACTTTCTACTACTTTATTTATTAGGTTATTTATTTGGTATGACTACTACAAGTAGGATTGTTACTCACCAGCCTCGCGATGCAGCCTTTGCAACCTACTAGCATGAGCTTCCTGATTCACAGCCCACTCAGCTGCAGCTCTAAGGGAAATAGAAAAATATTTAGGCATACCTATCCATCATATACACAGGCTGGATATTAGTAAACAGTTATTGGCATGAGTACTTACATACTGGTGGGACATCACCCCTCTGTCTTTCTTCTTGGTCCCACTCATCCAAGACCTCTCTCTTTCTCCACTTCAAGTTGGCACAGTGGTGCCGGACTTGCTCGCCAGTCTGAGGGATACCAGTGGTACTGGTGAGATCACAGTTGAGATGGTCCCAGGCTTCCACTTTATATTGGGAGCTTTGGTACTGGCCCTGCAGTAGTCTCTCATCATGGTGTTGTACCAGGAGTCTTACCATGATTTTGGACTCCTGTATGCCCCAGTGCTGCGCACAGAAGCCCATGCCTTCACCAACACCTGCCATACTGCCTACAGTGGGAAGCTGCAACCAGTTATGAACTATATTCCCACCTGTGTGGTTTAAATGCAGCCGATTTCCCACCCTTTGCCATGATTGGATGGTTTTTGAATATGCTGAGCTAAGCTAAGCTATGGGCAAACCTGTTTAGTTAAGGTTGGCAGTGCTTAAAGGGGCAGGTTCAGCACTGCTTACCAATGGGCAAATCCACTTAGCTAGGCTACTCATTGCTTAGCAGTCATATTTATACAATGCTTACACCTAGTAAGCAGAGCTGTGCAATGCTTAGCATTACTTTTTTTTATTTTATAGACTATCTGCTGTATGGTATCGATTCATCATTCATTACATATTATACATTTGTTTACTGTCCCTGACATCCCCCAATGTGCTTTCATTACATTTATTCATGTGTGACTATACTGTATGGAGCACTTGTGTTTATATGGAGGTTTTACAAGTTTATTAAACTGACACCTTACATCTGGACCTAATACAGTACTCTGGTTAACAAATACATGTTATTTAGTAGCTAATTCTAAAAATAAATGTTTATGTACTGCTTTCACTTGTAAAATGCAAATTGGTTATAGTGGGGATCGAACCAGGAATGGCTGGTGCAAAGTGTATGTGCTAATTACTACACTATTGAAACACTGTGTATGTAGGATGTTTCTTGCTGTTTAACTTCGTGCGCTGTTTAAGCGGGACTAAGATTAGCTAAGCAATGGGTACACCCGCGCAGCTACGCTTAAACTTTATTGCATGTTTAAAAAAATGATTTGTTGTGTTATTTTATTTGTACCCTTTAGAATATCCCTGCTAATGCTGGACCTGTTATTCTATCAACTTTCTTCTTTGTGACACGATTGTCCCTTTTTGCTTTGTCTATATTCCTTACTCTGACGGGTTGGGAGGTGTGCGCTATGTGCTTATGCTACATGTGTTATTTTAACAACATTTGTCTTGGTAGGAATGATTGTCCTTTATGGCTTTGACCAGATTTGTTATCCTGATGGGTTGGGGGGGGTGTTACATGTGTTCTTGCTCATTTTAAATTGCCAAAAGGCAATTCTGGAGTGCAGGGGGCATGTATATTGTGAGAGCCCTGTGCTCATACACAAAACCGTGTCCGTTTTAGAGCATGGCAGCACGCCTTCATACATATGCATGGCGTGCTCCCGTGCTGAACAGGAATGGTCCCTGCCATGCAGGAATAACTTATTCCTGCATGGCTGCTTGCTGAATCCCAGGGCATATCTCCTAAACTTATGCATTTTACTATGTTATCTGTTCCTGTCATTGTACTGCATTGGACAGTTGTGTGTAACTGGGGCTTTTATACTTGGGTCTCCACTGCAAATAGGCTTCTGGTCAGGCTGGATCACCACAGTTAACACATTTCAATGTATACAAAAAAAATACAAAACATTTCCCTATCACATTTAAAAAGCTGAATGGCCAAGATTCGACCATTGCACCTCATGTACAAGTGCCAGTGTCCTAACCATTCAGCCAGCAAGGATCTGCTACTAAACTGCTATATATACCTCTTTATTTTCATGTAAGCATTGCTGAGCACCATCATGTGCTGTGCCAACCTGCTCAGATTCACTTAACCTTTACATATAAATGACAATAAAACTTATTTCATAAGACCATTTTAAATAGATATAACTCAATATATAGCTATCAGCATGTCAGCTGCAGGCCACATACTCTTCATGACAATCCATGGTAATCTAAAACATGTCATTCTATCAACTTTCTAAGTTTTTAAGAGCAATATTTAAAATGTGGCCCTATTTTTGACCCTTTCTCCCACTTTTCTTTAATGGTTTTGTCCAGATTTCTTGGTCTAACAGGTTGAAAGGTATGATGGCACGTGTGTGTGTGTGTGTGTGTGTGTGTGTGTGTGTGTGTGTGTGTGTGTGTGTGTGTGTGTGTGTGTGTGTGTGTGTGTGTGTGTGTGTGTGTGTGCATGTGTGTATATATATATATATATATATATATATATATATATATATATATACACACACACACACACACACAAAACAGCACTACACATTCCACAGAGTTATTCCCTTATTATATGACCATAATGCATGATATATTTACAAAAGCATTACAAAATCTTTCAGCTCAGATGATGTAGTGGTATGTTGCTGTGATTATAGTGCACAGTGTCCTGGGTCCAAGACTTGATAATGGTGACTTTTTTAACTAATGTTAAATGATCATAATGCATGATATATTTACAAAAGCATGAACAGCTCTTCCAGCTCATATGGTGTAATGGTACATAGCTATGACTGTAGTGTACACGGGCATGGGTTCAAGACCTGCCAGAGCTGGTTATTTTGTTGATGGGAAGAACAGGAGCTGATTGGGATAGAGTGATTAACATGTCTATCACATACTCAGGCTAGATTCTGGTGCTGATATGGGTGAGATACTTGCTCACTACTGGGGCATCCCCATCTCGAGCTTCATGGATCCATTGGGCTAAGAGCACCCCCTTCCTATGCTTTAGGTCGGAATAATGATGCCGTACCTGCTCACCAGTTTGGAGGATTCCAGTAGCACTGGTGAGATCATGTGCCAGATGGTCCCAGGCCTCTGTTTTGTACTATGAGCCCTGGTACTGGCCCTGCAGCAATCTGTGGTCATGGTCTTTCACAAGGAGCCCAGCCATGACCCTGGACTCCAAGATGCCCCAGCACTGTGCCCGAAAGTGTGCTCCCTCTCCAACACCAGACAAACCTTCTGTAGAGATCAAACTACAACAGGTTCTGGCTGTATTCCTGCCTGTGTGGTTTAAATACGGCTGTATTCCCACCCTTTGCCATCATTGGACCATTTTTGAAAATGCTGAGCACAGCTCAGCTGTGTGCAAATTCAAAAAGCTGAGTTGAGCAGTGCTTAAAGGGGTAGATGCTGAGCAGTGCTTAGTGGTTACTCTAATCCACTTAGCTGGGCTGAATGCTTAGAATAGACTTCTAAGCAATACTGAAACTGGCTAAGTAGAGCTGTGCACTGCTAAGCATTTCTCAGTTTTCAGGTCAAAAAACATTTTGAATTGGACTTTAATTACTCATTACTGACATATTATTAAGTGTATATATTTTACTTTACATGACATCCCCCTATGTTCTTTAATGACATTACCCTGGGGCTTGGGGTGTGACTGTATTGTATGGGACACTTGTGTTTACATGGGGGTTTCACAGTATATATCCACTGACACTTCAATTATGGACCAGCAACACTACCCTTGTTAACAAATATCAATTACTACATCATTTAAAAATAAAAAAATATTTTTTAACAATGCTTTCCCATGTAAAAATGAAAGGCCTCTCTTTGTACGGGAACCATGTATTGCTGCATGCAAGGCCGGAACTTTAACCAATTCACTATCTCACCATTGAGGATTTTAGCTATACATTTGTATTTAGCTCCTGTAAGATGTTTAAGCAATGCTGAGCAAAGCACCATGCAAACCAGCTCAGCTATGCTTAAACTTCACTTATAGCGGAAAAAAAAATTAATACAACAACTTTAATTACATATATTAATACTAATGCTGGTTCATATTTGGTAATGCACTACCTGTCATTCTATCAACTTTCTAAGTCTGTATGAGCAATATCAGGATTGAAGTCACTAAATAATGGCATACATTTGAGTTTCAGACTTCTAATTCTTCAGAAAATGTATGTTAAAACAAACCCTGTTACTCTATCAAATTTATAAGTTTATAAGAGCAGTACTTAAAATATGGCCCTGTTTTTGGGCCTCTGTCCTCCCATTTTGTTGGCTTTGTCCTGATTTTGGGCACTAAGAGGTTGACAGGTATGGCTGTGTCCAAAGACATAATTGTACTGTAAAGTGCCGTACAGTACTTTGACAATGCCGGGAGGGTGACAGTTCCTGTCACACACACCCTGCATTGCTTTTCATTCACAATCCAGCTTTCAGTGTCCACAGATACTGAAAGCATTGTAAAGTGCTGTATGGCAGTGCTGTATGACAGTACCTGTCACACACACCCTGCATTTATTTCAAGTCCCACTACCTATTTCAGTGTTCGGGGTCACTGTTTTACTGTTATTAGTTGCCTTCAGTGTCTGTAGACACTAAAAGCATTTAAAAAGTGCCATACAGCACGTTGAGATTGCAAGGGGCATGTTGGATTTGCGAGCACTACTGCAACATGCCCCCTGCACTCATTCAGTGTTTGTATCCACAGATCCTTTCTCAGTAGTACGCCTTCATTAATATGAAAGCCACGCTGCTGAGAAGGCTATGTGGACACGAACACTATTCACTCCATGTAGGAATAACACTATTCCCAAATGGAGTTTATTTAATCCTGGGGAATGAGTTTCTACCATCTACTATTCATTGTAAAACAACTTATTCCAATTCTGTCTTATATTACAATAGCTGAAATCCTTACCACCAAACGAGGGGCCTTGTTAAGAGTCATGCGGTAAGACTGGTTCATATGGTTATGTATGAAAACGCATTCTTAAAAGAATTACTTAAAATCAAAAATATGTTTTTAGAGTATATCCTGGTTCTAAGCTCAATGAATTATACAATGAAATTGTTTTAAAACATAATGATGGTAGTTCCCCCACTCTGGAAAAAGCATAAAATGGTAATGTTAGTACTGATTCTAATAGATATGACTTTTCAAGGAATATGGTATTAACTGTTATCAATGACTACCATGCTATTACCGCAAATATTGGGAAGAACTGGCCTTTATTGCAGGTAGATCCTTTTATAAAAAAAAAGGATGACGTTTCCCATCTTTTACTTTTAAACTGGGGCCAAATGTAAAAAATCTTGTGCAGTATAAGAAAAAAATGTTTGCCCCACATAATAAGGGTACGTTTAAATGCCAGTCCTGTAATTTATGTAAGTGCATATTAAATAGTGATATCTGTGTACTCAACAATCACAAACTAAGAGTTTAAGGTTGTTATAATTGTTCTACAAAGGATGTGACATATGCTGCACTGTGTAAGATATGAGCAAGGTTTTTCATAAGAAAGACTGGAAGTACCCTTCCTGAGCTCAAAGATGTAATAAAACCCAATTAACATGAAGGTAATATAAGGCATTTGTCAGAAACCTCCAAGATGAATTGGATCATTAGAATGAGAGCCAACAGGGGCTAACAGTTGAATGATAAAGTTTCTATAAAACCTATTATCAAATCAAAGCATAACTACAGATAGTTTTTTCTAGAAACTTTTTATATGTTGTGCTGCATGTATATGCACCTTATCGTTTTATTATGATGTCTCTTTTATTACTATTTTTTATTTATTTTCATTACGATGTTATATTTATTGGTATGTCATTGATTGGACATTTTATTGAATGTGCTTTCTTACTGGTTGAGTGTGATTTTTAATAGCAAATGGTTGAGTTGTATTAATGTCTGATGAATCAGTAGTTGTTACTGCAAAAGCACTCACACAATACAATGTTCTGGATATTTGGTTTATGTTACCAGCTTCTACTGTGGTTTGCTTCACTTTATTTCTTGCATTTGGTTTTCATATTTATTGAATTTGAAAGATAATCCTATATGTATTAAGAGTTATATCAGTGTTTTACATCAGGTTTTAAAACTGTAAGGAATGATAGTTTTAAAAATAGGTTGAAAACCTGTGAAACTGTGACAATTGTATACAAATGCTGACAAATGTAAGGGGCTAAATGAATCAAGACATTTTAAATGCTTTTTAATGACTAAAAGATTAAACAGAAAGTAAATTTTACTACAAATTAGGATTTAAGATGTACAGTTAAGTTTTTTCTAGTATAATTTGCATATTTTCGTAATAGAATGAGTCGTGATAGGTCATGTGAGTTACTAAAATGTTAAAAATGCGTTATTTTATTCCATGCAGAGTATGTGTAGTCCTATGATTATCAAGGAGAAAACTGCTTAATAAATTTTATATCTGCTTAGTTTGTTTGTTGCACTGGGTGGTGATTGCTGTTTTCTGGTCTTTTTAACATTCAATCAGGTAGGTGGGCTGTTTCTCCTTTCTATCTGTATTTAATGTGGGCCTTACTGGTAAGTGGGTTACAACACTGAAGAAGCTGTGTAGCAGAACCTAGGTATGCTGTATCTGGGACCAGATATTAATAATAAATTTGTGTTATTAAGGAATTATATAGTGCGATATATATATATATATATATATATATATATATGTGTGTGTGTGTGTGTGTGTGTGTGTGTGTGTGTGTATAATGGGTTTTTTAATTATTATGTATTTATATATAATGTGTTTGTGTACCATGTTTGGGTTTGTGCATCTTTTCTGGACATGAGTTGAGATATATATGTACTTCAATAAATCTAATGTGATTTTAATCAACATTGAAAAATATTCATCAGAATAATGTCAAAATTGCAAAATATTGACAATGTATAATTTCAAGAAATGCATTTAAAATATTTACATTTTACTACTGCTGTTAAAGTGGCTGGTACTCCATTTTAATTGATAGTATAATGACAAAAATGCACTATATGCATGTATATATACACATAGTGATGTAGATTTCTCACAAAGAGAATATGTACAGAAGACTGTATTTAGACAATATTGGTGTATATATTTAACAATTTCTATTTGCTGTTAAAGTAAAACTTAATGTGTAGATTGTAGTCACATGCCTAACAAAAACATAGGACTTCTACTGTATAAAAATGAATATTGAATAATCTGTATGTAAGATGTATGTAAATGCCAGTGCACGCATGCAATTATAGATGTTAGCTGCCACATAATTCTATTATGAAATAAACTTTCCAAGGGTGACATGCATAGTAGATGTATCTGTTTATGCACTCGCACTGGTAAAGCATAATGATGATGTTAATTTAGACATAGCTTCTCCGGAGTATATGACAGTGACAAAACAATATTTCTTTGTATTACAGGTAAACAGAGGGTAATTATGGACAATGACGATTACACTGCTTCACAGGATGTGAAGCATGAACATAGTAATGCACCTGATGTTTGGAGAAACCTACCTGTGTGTAACCAGTTAAAAAGGTAAGCCAAATGCCAGCAGAAAATGATCAACTTTAATAATTGGCTTAGTTATTGGTGTCATTCCAAAGGGGTCAAATACATGTCAGCCTGAGAGGACATAGTTGAGAGGCCACACTGCTTTGCCAGGGATGGTCTTCAGCTGTCACCTCTAGGCTTTCAGATATTTGCCAAAACATTATCCGCCCCTACAGCGGCTTTTGTAGGCACTGTCAAACAGACAAACCTTCCAACATAACAAAAACTACTCCAGACAAAAAAGGTGTTACTGCTCAATGCTAGGAATCTCAACAAGAAACTGCACTCCCTAGAAGCTCTCCTCACCCATGAGAATGCTGACCTCTGTACAGTTACTGAAACATGCTTCAAAGACATGGAAAGCATTCCAGCAATGCATGGCTATAATGCCTTTCATACATTCCAACTACCCATTAAATATGAAAGAGCTAAAGGTGGAGGTGTATCTAGCTACATAAAGAATAAGAACACCTCAAGGTTGGTCAAACAATATGGCATGCTTGAGCTACTTCATGTACAGCTAACCATGTAAAAAAACTTTTCTCTTATTCTTGCTAGCTACAAGTCCCCCACCATAAGCCAGGAAATCCATACATCATATCTGAAGTTACTAGACTCACTCACCATCTAGCTCAATACCGTACTCATTAGTGATTTTAACTACCCCACCATTAATTAAGAGGTATAACTGCGGTGGTGGTGCTGCGGTAGCATTGTCGCCTCATAGCAAGACGTTGTCCCTTTCGATTCTTGGCTAGAGCGTCTTCTGTGTGGAGGCATACGTGAATGGGGCGTGCCTTCATTGAAGGTTGTGCATCAGGGTTGGTAACACGGTATGTAATAATCCACTACCAATCATTAGCGGACCGGAGTTCCGCTGTGGCGACCCCTAACCGGGAAAAGCCAAAAGACACAAACAAACCATTAATTAAGAGGTATACATGACCACTAACATGCAGGCCCAAAGATCTTGACTTTGGCAATTCAAATGCCCTGCAGCAGCTAGTCAACACTCTGACTAAGGGATCAAATATCCTAATCCTGGTACTCACAAATATGGGAGAGTGTTGGACCCCCTGCCGTGCGTGATGTTATCACTGGTAAGATCAGATCACAAACCAGTCTCTCTTGAAATAAAAGTAAAACTAATACCCTCACCTAACCCCAAAATCTTTAAGAACTTCTCTAAGGTAAATTACCCCTATTAAGGGACATCATAGCTAGTCATAGCTATTTTCCAAGCTGCCCCAAATCCAGAAAACACAGAAACCTACAAAGATGTTCACCCAAGTCCTGTACAACCATATAAACAACTGCATAGAAACATCAGTACCAGACTGGAATAATCCCAGGTCAAACTGCAAAAACACCCACCCTGGTGGACCCCTGGTATTAACAGGTTGCACAACAAAAGAAAGAAAATTCCATCAAGAAGTAAGAGGTAATATGCACAACAGAGCAAAAAAATCCCCCATTAGTTTAAACAAGTGAATCAGGGAACTAGTCAAGTCTCTGAAAGCAGTCTTTAAGGTAAAAATAGCATCCAGAGATAAGGGTAACCATAAGACATTTTTCAATTATGTCCACAATCTTAACAGCAACACCCAACAATGTGCAGAATTAGTTGAAGATGGCATCACCTATACTCAGACAGAAGATATAGCAAATCTGCAAGCCGACAAGTTTAGCTCAAATTTCACATTTCCATCACTCTCAGTTCTTCCCCAAGAAATATCCTCCACCACTCCACTAGCAATTATCACCAAACAGGTTGCCACTATGCTCTCTAAAGCTAAAAACATGGCTTCAGTGGGGCCTGACAATATACCAGGTTGTCTCTTACACAGCTTACATCATGACATATCAGGCCCATTAGGATCTCTATTTAACCACAGCCTCTGGACTGGCTTTGTCCTGATACAGTGGAGGACAGCAACAGTCATCCCTCTGCTTAAAGGGGGACCATCTACTGACACGGGAAATTTCAGACCCATAAGTTTGACTAGTTTTACATATAATGGCATGGAAATAATAATAATCATGGCGCTGATAAATAATAACATAAGAAGCCACCAAACATTAGACCCAACCCAATTTGGCTTTGTCAAGTGCAGGTCATGCCTGCAGAATCTGGTGGATTTCTTTGATAAATTCGCTAAAGCCATGGATGAGGGTAAAACAGGACATACTGCCTACTTCGACCTGGCCAAGGCTTTTGTCAATTTCCCACTCAGGTATTATAAATAAAACTCACAAAACTGGGCATAAATACCTACATCACCAGATGGATAGCCAAATGGCTCATGGACAGGATGCATATGGTTTAACTGGGTCAATCCAGATCCAGCAAGAGGCCAGTTACTAGTAATATCGCACAGTGCTCTCAGTGCTGGGACTACTGTTCAAATACTCTTTTCTGAAGTTAAGGCTAATGTGGAAGGCCTCTGGATGACAAAGTTTGCTGATGACAGCAAGCTGGGGGCAATCATTGAATCTCCCAGTGATGTACATATCATTCAGGAGGGTCTAAATCAGACAAATGATCGGTGCCAGAACTATGGCCTAAAAGTAAATGAAAAAAATGCATTATCAGACCTTTTCAGAAATCAAATACCCCTACAAATTATATCAATAGCACACCCCTAAGACTAGACTCAGAGGAGAGCAATGTAGGTACACAGTGGCAAATAAATCCTATGTGGAACAACATAAATGTATGGCATACAGATCCATGGAAGTTATAGTCCCTCTGTACTCGGCCCTTATTAAACCAGTAATACAGTACAATGTGCCATTTGGCATGTGCTTGACTAGGTACTTACACCAGCTGGAATGACATTTGAGGTTCCTCACAAAGAAAATGCAGGGTGTAAACAACATGTCTTGTACAGACAGAATAAAATCCCAAACCCTTTTCTCTCTCTCCTACCGACTATTAAGGGGTGACCTATACCTGACCTACAGGCACTAACAAATCTAGCCCTGATGGAGCTGCTATGCATATGCAAGTCAAACAGCATGAGGACCACCTGATCTAGGGATCTAAACTTAGTTAGTGACGCAAACAAAATGTGCTGGAGTGACAGATGTATCTCACAGAGATTGCCTCTTCTTTGGAACAGACTTCTTATTCACATTAATCAAAGCCCTTCCCTGGCCCTCTTCAAATGCAGTTTGGATCAATGGATGGGGATTTGCAAATTCACACCTGGGGTAGTGCCTATGTCTCTTATGGATAGGGCAATCTGTAAGATACTCAATACATAGGCAGAAATCCATGCCATCCTCTTGCCCCTAGGAGCCATATATTGGGTAAAATCCATTATATTGGCTAGACTTGTTAGGGCTCCTTAGCCATTATCCTAGTAATCTCCTATGAACATATGGCTATCTGTATATTTTAGAGTGGCAACAGAGAAAAAAAATACTGGTCATGTTAGCTAAAATTAATATGAAAATGTAACAATAGTACACTCAACTATTAAGAGATTCTTAGTAAACAAAAATAGAACACTCATAGCTAAGGTGGAAGGTGCCTCCTTTGAAAGTGTAAAGGTAAATAGTGGTGTGCCACAGGACTCAGGGCTGGGGCCTTTCCTTTACAACATCTACTTCTCTGATCTCCAGATTAAGAATCAACAATCTTGGTCAAGTTAGTCAGCAGATGATAACAGACTAGGAATTATGGTCAAATCTCCCTTTAATACTATTCATTACAGCAGGAACTAATCCTTAATAAGCAAGTGGTGTATGGAAAAAGGTACTAAAATTAAATGCAAAAGTGTAGTTTGTCACATTTGGTAAACAAACACTGACCAAAAACACCGAGCCTCCAACACATAGGAAAAGAATAAAAACACAAGTTTATTGTGTTGCAAATACAAGAAGTAGAAGCAACTAACGGTAGTATACACAAATAATGGTTAAGTGCTTTTCATCTCAATTTAACAGACTTCTTCAGACCTTATGAAATAAACACAAGTACTCACTTAAATACGAACCACATAGTGGTTTAAAAAAAATCATTTACCAATGATGTTGAACTAGTAATTAAGTCTTGAACATGACGTCAGCAATAAATCAAGTAGCAAAATGAAAAAAAGTAAAAAGGTTATGGAAGGCGTAAATAACAAAATACATTAACAATTGTAGTGCATGTACAGCATATAAAAACACACTGTCTAACTGTCATCTACTAGTCAAAAAATGACTCATCACATACAACAAATTCTAAAATGAAACTGAAATGAATGTACATAAATAAATTATATATACCTTGTTGTGAATAGCATAGGTACTCCTAGCAAGATGTTCAACAACACACAGCACTCGGATGATTGTTGACATTAATTTAAGAACTGCAGTTTCAACGTTAAACAGTTGTAATCGGATAAGCATGTGATCTACATACTTTCACTATGCACCAAAGCAATAAAGAAAGCCAAGGCTTAAACTAAAAACTATAATTCCAGATTTAAACAATTATAAAACAAATAATCTACATACTTTAACTGTACAATAAATAGAGCCATTAAGCAAGCCGCATAGCTTAACTAAAGACTTATTTAGTGCATTAAGTTCTTTAATTTTAAAATACAGGCAATGGAAGTGACTTCATTTAAACCTGGAGGGTTATAGGAGTTAAGTCGCAATTGCCACATCAACTCCTGTCTTTCCAAAATTAAGTGGTAAGTACCCCCTTTAATGTTCACCGCAACCTGGCAAATTACTCTAAATAGAAAGTGGTGTGTTGGATGTTCAGAACAGTGCCTAGCCAAAGCATTAAAGGGTGACTTTTTCCTAATATGATAAATGTGCTTATAAATCCTCTCTTTGAGTTTTCTGTCCTTCTTCCAAACATAATATGCTGGGCAGGCTACACAACTAGCCAAATAGACAACGGATTTTGAGTTACAATTAAATCTACCCTTAGTCTTGACCTTAAAAGAACCTACTTCAGATTCTGTCCCTGTTGCAATATATCTACAATAATTGCAGCTTTCACATTTAAATGTACCACCAGATCTATTACAGGTCGGTGGTTCCATTTCTAAGATCTGTTTCAAATTCCTGTTCTTTCTGTAAATAAAGGATGGTGAGTTACCTAACTTTTCCAACACATCTGGTTCCATCATAAAGATGTTCCAGTTTCTTTTCAATATGACTTCAATTGCTTTAACTTCTAAGCAAAATGAGGTAACAAAACTGCTCGACATCTTCCTAGTGGTTACACCTACATTTTGTATACCATCATAGTTTATATTGGTGGTTACTTCCAACCTCACATCTTCCTGTAAGGTCACTGACCTACTAGTAGGTCTAAGAAGTGGTTTATAAAACCCTTCTCTCCTTTTGTGTACAACTTCATCTACTAGTTCAAGAACCAATGTGTCTGGGTAACCTCTCTTCAAAAACATAAGCTTAAGTGTCTCAGATTCTTCAAAAAAAGACACATCATCAGTCACCATCTTTGCAGCATGGACAAGTTGTCCTTTTAGCATGGATTTTTTTCTGATGTATAGGGTGACAACTCGTTTAATGAAGCATAGAGTTAGAATATGAAGGTTTACGGTAGATACTAGCAACATAACGCTGTTCTTCAATGTTCTTCTTTAACTCAATGTCTAAGTACGTAATGGTGTTCTCGTGGTATGCGTGGGTGAACTTGAAAAATCTGGTACTGCTATTAAGATGTTGCACAAAACTCTGAGCTTCGGATTCGGTACCTTCAAACAGTATAAAGATGTCATCCAAAAACCTTGTATACATCTGTATTCTGCCAGCCCATTCATTGTCCGAAAGGATGTTCTTGTGTTCCCAGCTAGCCAGTACCAAGTTAGCATAGCTCCCCCCACATGGTGAACTCATAGCCACACCAATTTGTTGTTTATATATCAGGTTGTCAAAAATTACAAAATTATTAGTAAAATAACTTCCATAATTTCCTGAAATAACCTAATTTCTCTACTGTTAGCCCCATGCACTAATAATCTCTTCACTACCCCCTCAATACCTTTGTACAACATCTTAATAGCAGTACCAGTTTTTTCAAGTTCACCTACACATACCATGGGAACACCATTACGTACTTAAACATTGAGTTAAAGAAGAACATCGAAGAACAGCATTATGTTGTTAGGATTTACCGTAAACCTACATATTCTAACTCTATGCTTCATTACACTAGTTGTCACCCTATACATCAGAAAAAATCCATGCTAAAAGGACAACTTGTCCATGCTGCAAGGATGGTGACTGATGATGTGACTTTTTTTGAAGAATGTGAGACACTTAAGCTTATGTTTTTGAAGAGAGGTTACCCAGACACATTGGTTCTTGAACTAGTAGATGAAGTTGTACACAAAAGGAGAGAAGGTTTTTATAAACCACTTCTTAGACCTACTAGTAGATCAGTGACCTTACAGGAAGATGTGAGGTTGGAAGTAACCACCAATATAAACTATAATGGTATACAAAATGTAGGTGTAACCACTAGGAAGATGTCGAGCAGTTTTGTTACCTCATTTTGCTTAGAAGTTAAAGCAATTGAAGTCATATTGAAAAGAAACTGGAACATCTTTATGATGGAACCAGATGTGCTGGAAAAGTTAGGTAACTCACCATCCTTTATTTACAGAAAGAACAGGAATTTGAAACAGATCTTAGAAATGGAACCACAGACCTGTAATAGATCTGGTGGTACATTTAAATGTGAAAGCTGCAATTATTGTAGATATATCGCAACAGGGACAGAATTTGAAGTAGGTTCTTTTAAGGTCAAGACTAAGGGTAGATTTAATTGTAACTCAAAATCCGTTGTCTATTTGGCTAGTTGTGTAGCCTGCTCAGCATATTATGTTGGGAAGAAGGACAGAAAACTCAAAGAGAGGATTTATAAGCACATTTATCATATTAGGAAAAAGTCACCCTTTAACGCTTTGGCTAGGCACTGTTCTGAACATCCAACACACCACTTTCTATTCAGAGTAATTTGCCAGGTTGCAGTGAACATTAAAGGGGGTCCTTACCACTTAATTTTGGAAAGACAGGAGTTGATGTGGCAATTGCGACTTAACTCCTATAACCCTCCAGGTTTAAATGAAGTCACTTCCATTGCCTGTATTTTAAAATTAAAGAACTTAATGCACTAAATAAGTCTTTAGTTAAGCAATGTGGCTTGCTTAATGGCTCTATTTGTTGTACAGTTAAAGTATGTAGATTATTTATTTTATAATTGTTTAAATCTGGAATTATAGTTTTTAGTTTAAGCCTTGGCTTTCTTTATTGCTTTGGTGCATAGTGAAAGTATGTAGATCACATGCTTATCCGATTACAACTGTTTAACGTTGAAACTGCAGTTCTTAAATTAATGTCAACAATCATCCGAGTGCTGTGTGTTGTTGAACATCTTGCTAGGAGTACCTATGCTATTCACAACAAGGTATATATAATTTATTTATGTACATTCATTTCAGTTTCATTTTAGAATTTGTTGTATGTGATGAGTCATTTTTTGACTAGTAGATGACAGTTAGACAGTGTGTTTTTATATGCTGTACATGCACTACAATTGTTAATGTATTTTGTTATTTACGCCTTCCATAACCTTTTTACTGTTTTTTCATTTTGCTACTTGATTTGTTACTGACGTCATGTTCAAGACTTAATTACTAGTTCAACATCATTGGTAAATTATTTTTTTTTAAACCACTATGTGGTTCGTATTTAAGTGAGTACTTGTGTTTATTTCATAAGGTCTGAAGAAGTTTGTTAAATTGAGACGAAAAGCGCTTAACCATTATTTGTGTATACTACCGTTAGTTGCTTCTACTTCTTGTATTTGCAACCCAATAAACTTGTGTTTTTATACTTTTCCTACGTGTTGGATGCTCGGTGTTTTTGGTCAACGTTTGTGATTCAAGTTTTAGTTTGGATTTGTTGTTGGATATTTGGTAAACAACTATCTTCCCTCAAAGTACACTCCAAAATGATAATGTAATAAGGGAACTTGTAACCCAGGTCAGAAACCTCTTCTCCTTCAACTACCATGTAGCAAGAGTAGTAGCACAACTAGTGTCCAAGGCATATAATCCAGGGCAAAAGATGTTATCACCCCTCTGAATGCATCTCTAACTAGTCATCGAGTACAATCACCCCTGCAGGATATACCTTTCTAGTTATGTTAAGCAACTGGAAAGGCCCCAGAGGTTTTGAACCAAGGACATTGCTGGCCTGAAGTGCCTGAACTATCATGAACAGCTTGAAGTGCTATTTCTTTATTCATTGTTTTATAGGCTCTTGCTGGAAGATCTACACTTTGCATTTCACACCATTTGGGACCATTATTCTCATTGGTCGCCTGTATCTTTGTTAAACCTTAATGATTGGATAGGTAACCATAAATTTACCCTATGACTGGCCTGAGTGAGTGGTATAGCATTAGGATGGGTATTGTCAAGACATAAATGGTCTTCTGACGAAAGTACCTTGTATTTTTTATGATCCTATCATCAGTGTGCTGCATCAGGCCATGAATCTGTTTTGTTGCATCAAGCACTATTTCTGCCTTTGTGCTTACATTAAATTATTATCACAGCTACTTACATCCTTGCTTTATT
The DNA here is from genome assembly GCF_019279795.1 of Protopterus annectens. Classification (NCBI taxonomy): domain Eukaryota; kingdom Metazoa; phylum Chordata; order Ceratodontiformes; family Protopteridae; genus Protopterus; species Protopterus annectens. Next base: position 720,188,155 of record NC_056739.1, read on the forward strand.
ATTCAAGATACCCTGAAACAAACTAACAGACATAAATAATGCAAGTGGGATTAAATCTATATGTCAGAGGCATGGGTGCCCAATTTTGTCATATTTGACAGTCTGCAATGCAGAATCAGGATTTCAGAAGATTTGTACATAAGTGTGAATTCAGACATATAGCATCCAGGCACATCCTCCACTGTCTGACAGACAAGCACTGACTGCTATCCAGACAATGAAGATTTCTCATGACAAATGCATAT
>NC_056739.1:720193399-720203399 GCF_019279795.1 Protopterus annectens
ATCTGTTCCACAAAATAGCGGAATACCCTGAGGTAGTGGGTGCTATAGACTGCACGCACATACACATCAAAGCACCACCCGGTGAGCGGGGTAGGGTCTACATAAACCGTAAGGGCATCCCCTCCATCAGCTGCAGGTTGTGTGCGATGCCCAGGGCATTATAATGAATGTGTGTGCTGGCAGCCCTTGAAGCTATCATGACTCCCACATCTGGCATATGATGCAGCTGTACCAGTGATATGCCAGTGGAGACATCCCATATGGCCATCTAGTGGGGGATGCTGTTTACGCACTGGAGCTGTGGCTGATGACACCCATCAGAAATGCACACACACCTGAACAAGATCTCCATAATGAGGCACATACACAAACCAGAATCATAAAGGAGCGTGTTTTTGGAATCCTCAAGTCAAGGTTCCGGTGCCTGGACATATCCAGTGGAGCTTTGCAGTACTCTCCAGCTACATGTACCCAAATTGCCATTGTATATGCCATACTACACAATATGATCCTGCGGAAACAGCTGCAGCAGGAACAGCACGGGGCAGGGCCACACAGCCCCCCACCATTGCTAAGGCCAGCACAGGCACAGAATGACTCGGAGGAAGAACAACCTGAGCCTGCCCCTGTAGGCAGAAGGAGGCATGCCCAGTATGCCCAGGCCTTGGCAAAGAGGCAACGCATAGCACATACACTGACACAGTAGGAACCCAGGGAATGACACCTCTCTCTGACTCACACATACAATAAATGGGATGCCAAACATGAAACTACCTGTGCTTTACCATGTATAGGGAGTGCACTATGTGCATCCAACATAGTCAGCCCTTCAACACCATCCTCAATACGGCACAGCCACAAGGCAAGTCACTCTCCCTATCAATTGCTGAATGGAGTAGTATGTTCTGCTACTTGTATCTGTGGTACAAATGTGAGCATGTAAAGGAATAGAGTGGCTAAATGGGATGGAAGCAGATAGTAGACACCTATATGGGCAGCATGAAATCCATAACAAATACTGGTGTCAACACAGTAGGCAGTACTAGACAAAGTGACAAATCCCACAGCAGAACATGTGGTGGGCCAAATCTGTATCCATAGGATACACACATGCATGTCAGTGAGGCTCCCATACCCAACAACAGTCTCAGCCATCAGGACAGATGTAGATGACCACAAAGAAAGGCTGTTCTAAGGCTCTGATTGATGGCAATAGAGAGCATCCCCCTCCAGACCTACACAGACAGACTACTACAGGTCAGGCAGTGGGATGTTAGTTATGAAGGGTAAGAAATCTGAAACTGAAATGTAGGTCAGTAAAAGATCTGTACTGCACTGATATCCCTCTATTCTGCATGATAGATCAGAATACAGAATGAAATGGAAGCCAACAGAGTACCTTAAATTCCAGTACAGTCATAGCAAATGTTTACAGTTGTCAGGTGTGCCCCCCCCCCCCCCCATGATGCTATGTAGAAATGTAGTAACATGTACGTGTGGGTATAATAACAGTGGAGCACAGATTACCTGAGCTGGCCGAATTAGCAGGATAGATTGTTGCACATGTACTATATGCAGGGGTCTGTGTGTTAGGTTGTTGTGTGTTGTATATTGTGTGAAAGTGGTCAGCATGTAGGCATGGAAGGTTGTGTCCTGGTAGCCTATGGCCAGTACTGTTTATGACAGGGCCAAGTTCTAACAACTGCAGTGCCAAACACAATGCATCCCAGCAAGACCCAATCCAGCAGTAATCCATACTAATTGTTCGGATGTAATATCTGTCACCATCTGAAAGATGGACAAGGCATGAATGTAGGCCCAGACATACACACAGTATGCAGGTGGAAGAACCCTAGTCAGAGAGTGTATAAAATGTTACTGTCAAAAGGAAACACCTTTGGAATTGTACATACAGGTTAGCAGCACATTAGTTGTCTGTGTAGTATGGAATACTAATGTAGTCTGGCCAATCACTGGCAGACCACAAAAGGCACAGGTATAAAGTAGTGAGAAACTGCTGATGTCCCTGCACAAGCCAGCATAAGGGGAATGTCCCCGTATATCTGTGAGTCAGCTGCAAGAAGCTTCCATAGCACACATGCACTCAGCTCACCCCACCATCGGCCACAGATTCATCACAGGTCATATCCCTGCTGTTGAGAATGAGTACAATATGACCCCCACTTCTGTATGGGAATACCCACAGAATGAGCATGCTGAAGAGGTATCCCATGCAGGTGTGTCCCTAGCTGTAAGCAGCACCCTGCAAGCATCCACACCAATGGATTAATAAGGACAGAAACTATTGCCATTAACACCTTGCACACCTACCCTATCACCCCAGGGGAATCCAGTGGCTTGCAGCCTGGGACTGTAGGAGTGACAGAATGCACTGGCCTGCCACAGATGGCCTGCATCACAACCAAATGCCCTACAGTCCTTTGTCAAAGGCCTGTGTCTCACCCGTACTGCCAGTGTATGGTATCTCATGCAATCCCAAATAACGACATAACACAGTCCAAAGAACACAAATGCAAGGCCATGTCAACAAATCCCAGTAGAATGCCCACCATGTCCTTCTGCATGAACTGTGGATCAACCCCTAAATACTGCTGGGATGAAGTGATAACTATAGGGATACTTATCAGATATCACTTGCATAATGTTAGGAAGAGGATAGAATAATTGGGGGGGGGGGTATAACCATGGATGCCATGGAGTGTGTGAAGTCTGAAACACTGATGTGTACCCATACTATTCCTGCCTGCAAACACAGGAATGGGTGGCTACAAACCTGCTCATAAAGCACAATGTGAAGGGGAAATGACCAGATATATCAGCTCTGCCTCTGGGTAATCTGTGTGAATCTCTACAGCTGAGAGGTATGGCCACAGTAGGATATGGCCATTCTATCACATCAATAGATGTACAAGCATGGGATCCTCAGCCACCACAGTATCAAGCTGCTGGGCCATTTATACAGACCCATCAGCAAATGTCTGCAGCTCCCCCTCCAGAATGGCATGATTGTGCAAGAATATGTAGGCTGCAGACCACAATACTGGACACAGCTTCATTCATCTTGTATTCACCAGGAAATTACTGCAAGCAAATAAGTATATCTGTCAGTAGTTGACATAATGCATCACAGTGTAAAACAGTACATATGTCTGAATATCTCTGCTAACACCAAAACCATGTAGCAGAAGCATCACAGACACAATTAGTTACAGTATCCCACTATCCTTTGCCCATTATGACTCCATATTGTCAACCTATCTACAGATATCATGCAGAAACAGGTTGCTAGCTGTAGGTGTAGAACATAAATGCCTGCACTGGTGTACAACCTACCTGGAATGGATTCATACACTCATTACAGAAGGTCATACTGGGCATGCTCCCACACTTAGAGAAATGAAGCCGATGTCTGACAACAAAATTCAGAAGGGTCATACTGGGCATGCTCCCATACTTAAAATGAAGCCCATGTCTGGCAACAACAGTGGACTATACATATCTGTCAGTCACAGATGTCTGTGCACACACACCACATTGCACAGCAGCCATGCTTTGCGCACACACTGGATAGGAATGCACACATATATCCAAGGACAACACACTATAATAGGTCAAACATACACAAGCAGAGATGTGGGGAAGAGAGAGACAGACAGTGACAAAGAGCTTCCCATCATGAGGCCTGTCCCACCCACCACACATCTAATTGGCCAATATCACATGATGTGCCAATGTCTATCACTGTAGACATTTACTTCTGGTAGCCCTCAGCACTATAGTGTCTGTGGTGCTTGTGATAACTGTGTAACATGACAGTACAAGTCATTATTCATCTAGCAGTCGTATACACAATCCTGTCAAAGGTAAAGTTGTGTGTGACTTAGTGTTGTGTGTGTGTTTCTAGAGGAATGGATTATGGCCCATTCACACACACTGCACTTCCCATTGCCCTAGTTTAGATAGCCGGCTGACGCCAGTCACCGTGAAATACCCCTTTTGACAAAAAACATTCCTATATGCTCTGTGGAGTGTGCAATAACTGCATAATGCTATAGTGTGATGTACTAGCTAGGAAAAAGTTCTAATGCCAGACAGGGCAACTGTGAAACTCTGTTTGTGTGTGTAGGGAACAATGCTTTGAAGGCCATTCACAGTCACTATACCTTTCAGTGTCCTACTTTAGCAAGCCTGTTGATGTCAGTCACCTTGAAATACCTCCTTGGACAACATTCAACCCTGTAAGCTCTGTGGTGCATGCAATAACTGTGTAATACTGTAGTGTGATGTACTAGCTAGGTAGGAGTTCTAATCCCAGACATGGTAACTGTGAACTTTTGTGTGTGTGTGTGTGTGTGTGTGTGTGTGTGTGTGTGTGTGTGTGTGTGTGTTTGGGGATCAATTATTCTGAGGCCATTCACAGTCACTACACCTCCCATTGCCCTACTTTAGCAAGCCTGTTGATGTCAGTCACCTTGAAATACCTCCTTGGACAAAATTCAGCCCAGTGGCATGTGCAATAACTGTGCAATGATGTAGTGTGATGTATTAGGCAGTAGTTCTAATCCCAGACATGGCAACTGTAAAACTGTGTGTGTGTGTGTGTGTGTGTGTGTGTGTGTGTGTGTGTGTGTGTGTGTGTGTGTGTGTGTGTGTGTGTGTGTGTGTATAGCGATCAATGATGTTGAGGCCATTCATAGACACTACACCTCCCCTTGCCATACTTTAGCAAGGCAGCTGATGTCATTCACCTTGAAATACACCTTTGGAGAAGGGCTAGCTTTATAAGCTCCATGGCAGGTGTGATAACTGCATAATTCTGTAGGGTAATGTACTAGTTAGGTAGGAGTTCTAATCCCAGACATGGCAACTGGGAAACCCTGTGTGTGTGTGTGTGTGTGTGTGTGTGTGTGTGTGTGTGTGTGTGTGTGTGTGTGTGTGTGTGTGTGTGTGTGTAGGGATCAATGATTTTGAGGCCATTCATAGACACGACTCCTACCATTGCCCGACTTTAGCAAGGCTACTGATGTCATTCACCTTGAAATACACCTTTGGATAACGGCTATCCCTCAAAGCTCCATGGAGCATGCAATACCTGTGTAATGCTGCAGTGTGATGTACTAATTAGGTAGGAGTTCTAATCCCAGACATGGCATCTGTGAAACTCTGTGTGTGTAGGGATCAATAATTATGAGGCCATTCATAGACACTACACCTCCCATTGCCCTACTTTAGCAAGGCTGCTGATGTCATTCACCTTATAATACACCTTTGGATAAGGGCTACTCCTATAAGCTCCATGGCACATGCAATAACTGTGTAATGCTATAGTGTGATATACTAGCTAAGTAGGATCTCTAATCCCACACATGGCAACTGTGAAACTCTGTGTGTAGAGATCAGTGATTTTGAGGCCATTCATAGACACTACACCTCCCATTGTCCTACTTTAGCAAGCCTGCTGATGTCATTCACCTTACAATACACCTTTGGATAAGGGATATTCCTTTAAGCTCCATGGCATATGCAATAACTGCTTAATGCTATAGTGTAACATACTAGTTAGGTAGGAGATCTAATCCCAGATATGGCAACTGCAAAACTGTGTGTGTGTGTGTGTGTTTGTATGTGGGGGAATCAATGACTTTGAGATCATTCGTAGACACTACACCTTCCATTGCCCTACTTTAGAAAGCCTGCTGATGTCATTCACCTTGAAATATACCATTGGATAAGGGCTAATCCTATAAGCTCTGTGGAGCATGCAATTACTGTGTAATGCAATAGTGTAACACACTAGTTAGGTAGGAGTTCTAATCCCTGACATGGCAACTGTGTGTGTTTCTGTGTGTAGGTATCAATGCTTTTGAGGCCATTCACAGTCACCACACCTTCCATTGCCATACTTTAGCATGCCTGCTGATGTCAGTCACCTTGAAATACCTCCTTAGACAAGATGCACCCCTGTAAGCTCCATGGCATGTGCAGTAGCTGTGTAATGCTATAGTGTGATGTACTAGTTAGGTAGGAGTTCTAATCCCAAACATGGCAACTGTGGAACTGTGTGTGTGTGTGTGTGTGTGTGTGTGTGTGTGTGTGTGTGTGTGTGTGTGTGTGCGTGTGTGCGTGTGTGTGTGTGTGTGTGTGTGTGTGTGCTGTGTGGAGAGTAATGCTTTTGAGGCCATTCACAGTCACTACACCTCTCATTGCCCTACTTTAGCAAGTCTACTGATGTCATCTACCTTGAACTATACCTTGGAAAAAGGCTAGTCCTATAAGCTCCGTGATGTTTGCCATAAACGTGGAACAATGTAGTAGTAGTAACTACACAGCTATGGGTTTGAATCTCATCTGTGGCAAGTGTTTGTGTGTGTACCTTAAATATTGTGTCCCTATTTACAGCCAGTACACATCTCAGAGCCTGACATTAGCAGTCCTGCAGATATCATCTGTTGCAAATCCTATAACATGTCAGGTCAGTGGTGCATGTGGTAAATATGTAACATAATGGTCCGTAAAGGTTGTTCAATAGAGCTTTGACCCTCACCCCTGGCAAATGTGTGATTAGGGTAAAATTATTTTGGGGATTTCTCACCCACTACATCACCCAATGCCAGTATTTACAATGGCTGGTGATGTTCCTCACCTTAGAAGTACCTTGGGACAACATCTATCCAATAAGCTCTGTGGCACATGAGATAAATGCGGTACACTGTAGTAGCAATACATAGCTAGGTAGGGGGTTGAATCTCAGTTCTGGCAAGTGTGTTTGAGTATGTTTGACATCAGTATCCTGTGTGGAGGTTGCTGTGATTGTGTAATGACAGTATGCATTGTGGGGTGGGTTTTGCTGAATTATGACATTGAGGACCTACTATATGTCACAGTGTCCACCTTACAAGGACAACAGATGTCAAACAGCAGAGAGGCTGGTGTAGACAATCCATAGCCCTACATGTGACATTATGGATCAGTGAGCAATATAGGCAACCCTTGTATTACTCAGAGAACACTCTCCACCCATGTCTCATACACAAACACACTTGGCTTGCCCACAGATAGTAACCATGGTGTGATTGCAGTGAGCTACATGTCTATTGACCACAGCACTGCCACTGACATCAGAATGTACTGTGATGTGTGACATCTCCTTACCAAGTGTGTGTTATCCAGCAAGTAAAAGGACATGGCACCCTTTTCCATCCCTACAATAAGCAAATAATTGCTTACAGTGGTCCTTTGCTATGTTCCCCACTGGACGCCTGCAACAACTGTAGAGTCTGCAAATGTAACCCACAAAGGGAATACCATGCCTTATACACATGCCCTCTATGGACAGATGCCACTAACTCCACTGAATACCTGTATCACAATGTCAGTGTAGGTGTAGGCATGATCTCAGTTCCATAGCCAGGTCTCACCACATGAGGTCAGGAATGCCACATAAGATGATAACAATCTGTCCACACAACATGCCCCAGAGACCCCAAGTACACTTCCACACATCACAGAACATGCATGTGGGACATGTGCACAACCCAGAGACTGTTGATGCTATGGAATATAGATCACATACATGGCAAGCACTGCACAGCACTGGCCACCCACAATAGTAACCCAGATGAGTGGATGGTGAATACAATACCCATCTGTGTGAGCCAGTCCAGGGACTACACCCCTGAGCCACACTGGAGACCATTGTCATGTGGCCTGATGCCAAGATATTCCCTTTACCTAGCCTTGTACAGCCTTCTGGCACAGTAAACTACTACACACCTGTGAAGCAATGAACCCATGCATGTCAGTACTGGAAAGTGTGTGTGTCTGTGTGTGTGTGTGTGTGTGTGTGTGTGTGTGTGTGTGTGTGTGTGTGTGTGTGTGTGTGTTTGTGTGTGTGTGTGTGGAGATTAATGGTTTTGAAACCATTCACACTCACTACACCTCCCATTGCCCTACTGTAGCACACCTTTTGATGTCAGTCATCTTGAAATAACCCTTTGGCTATATATCAACCTGATAAGCTCTGTGGCACATGTAATAACTGCGTAATACTGTAGTGTAAAAAACTAGTTAGACAGGAGTTCTAATCCTACTCCTGCCAATTGTGATAATGTGTGTGATTCCCTGAGAGAGTGTGGTTGTGTCTTCCTTGATACCTGCCTTTGTGGACAGTCACATGTGCTACACTTCCCTTATCCCTCCTTTATCGCTGTTGCTGATGTTACTCACCTTCAAAGATACCTTTGGACAGTTCTCCAACATGTAAGGTCTGTGGCACATGCAATAACTCCATAACACTGCAATAGCAATACATAGTGAGGTAGGAGTTTGAACCTTTGCTACATCATTATATTGAGGAGGTACATGTCCCATTGTCAACATTACAAGGCCAACATTTTCCAAACATTGTAGAGATTCTTGTCGACAATCCTCAGCCATAAATGTATACAGCTGTGTGCAATTACTATGTGACAGTATGGATTAGTACACAATATAGACAACCGTCATAATGCCCAATTACCACTCACCACCCATGGATCATACACAAACATGCTTGGTACTTACTCTCCTACTCCCTTCCTTTCTTACTTTGTCTCTGTCTGACTCTCTCACTTTCTCTCTGGTGGATGTGGAGAAGTACACCTGCTTTGCTTAGGCAGCAGCTTGAGTTTTGTAAGTGATGCTCATGATCAGCTGATGGCCTGTGCACAAATTGCAAGCCCCCACTAGCTGATTGCATGTGAAACAGCTGTGGTATCATTCCTATAGCCAATTGCATGGAAACACACTCCTATAACTAAGCACTTCATGTGGCTGTTGGTCCTTTTCCTTCACTGTGAGCAGGACATCATGTGGGTGTTTGACAAACAGTATCACAGAGGGTAGTTGGATATACCTCTTACAACACACACTGTGGTGACAGGCCAACAAACAGGAGGGGGATGTTCCATACATGAGGACAGAATGTCAGTATTGCTCTTCTACATTTGAAGTAATGTTGTTTTAACAGGGTTTGTGTGGATATGGCTGTTCTACATGATTTAATATCTGTCATGACAGTGTTATATAGTTGAGGAAACTCTCACCTATAGGGCTATCTGCAGACTGGCCAGTGTTTGGAGTCTTACATGTGTTGTGTTACTCACACATTTCCTATCTTTAGAAATGCAGTAGCATACTCTGAGGATTGCAGTCAATACATGGTGACAGCCATGTGAGTTACTGAATTCATATCCCTAAGAAGACATATGGCACAACAAACCCTTTTACACCAATAAATGTATGGGTTATCACAGTAACATGTCAATATTGGCCCTGTGTTTGTGCCTCCAGCCACAACTCTGTCAACCTTTGTACACATGTCATGCAGTAAGAGGTGCATATGTTCAGTACATCATTATTTACTGACATCACACCCGATAACACGCCAGTGAGATATCAGACTGCAAGACATGTTATGTATAGTAGCCCTTATATTTGAGGACAAAACCTGGACATTCTGTTGTAGTGTGTACAGTAGTGAGGTCTGTGTACTTATGGTGATTGTTGACAGAGTGTGTATTGTGAATATGTACCTTAGCATGTGTACAGACTGTGCTAGATGTCATTGTTCTTGGTCCTGTTCTATGTGATGTTGCATGCTGCTGCAATGTATGGTACCCTACTGGTGTACATGTTTGTAGGGCCAGACCGACACATGTATGATACCACAGTCAGGCACTGGAATACACTGTGTATTGGCCCAGTATATGTAGAGTTAGTGTGTGTGGCACATATGAGGATGGTGTTGTTCACACAGTCCATGTACTGTAATATTAAGTAAGCTTACCATATGTGACTGTGGCTGTGTACAGATTGGTTGTGGGTATGCACTTGCACACAGGTGTCTGTTACTCCATGTTGTTACATGCCTGTAAAGCCAGCTATATTTGCAAGTACATGTGTATTTCCCCATATGAAATGTAGGCCAGTGTTGTGGCAG